>NW_012130128.1:662403-691265 GCF_000143395.1 Atta cephalotes | reverse complement strand
CCCGCCATATTCTCCAGACATTGCTCCCTCTGACTATCACTTGTTTCGATCAATGACACACGGCCTGGCTGACCAGCACTTCCGGTCTTATGAAGAAGTAAAAAATTGAATCGATTCGTGGATAGTCTGAAAAGATGACCAGTTTTTTCGACACGGGATTCGTACGTTACCCGAAAGATGGGAGAAAGTAGTGGCCAGCGATGGACAATACTTTGAATCATAAATGTATAACCAGTTTTTTACAATAAAGCCTCGAATTTCGGAAAAAAACGGCGGAAGCAAAGTTGTACACTTAATACAAAATTAGTCGTTAAATGATAAAATTAAAGCATAAATAAAGGAAGATGTTGAAAATATGTATTTTTAATTAAAAAAAATTTTCGACCTTTCTATAAAAATGATTATAACGCATTTTTCTTGAAGTTAGCTACGTATAACGCCGCGATTTGATTCAGACTTACAACATTTACGAATCATTCTTGTTTATCAAATGTTAAACAAATGTTTAAACAAGTGTTATGAGTTATGAGCATTTTCAGATCACGGCCTAAATTTTCGACTAAAAATATATTTTTTCATTTTGCTCTATTTCAATCGCTTTAATTTGATTGTTTTCTCATTCAGCGATCAATTTTATGGAAATATGTACATATTGTTCAGACAATCGTAAAATATCATCTTGCGCTGCAGACGAAGTGAAACTTCTCCTCTAAACTTGCATAAACACCGCAAACGATTTGATATCGTTAAATTAAACGCCGATACTAGATCTCATCTCTACTTTCACAGAAAATTTGAGTTTTTCATGTGTGAAAAATGTTGTCGCATGGCGTAATATAACTGAATAATTATATCAGTCTACGAAAAAATATAGATAATATTACACTTAATAATTGCAATAGTACTATAAGATAGACTATCAGCCTGATTTAAAAACGAACATAAATTATATTAATAAAGTTCTTGTTCTAAATCTTGGTAGTATCCGTTGGATAACTTTTTGAGATTATGTTTTTGTCGAACAGATATTACGTTTTTAAAACAATAGATAGCTGTACTAGAGTTCTAGAACAAAAATTCACAAACTACACAAACCCCAAAATTTTTCTGAAAAAATTGGATTTTTGTCAACTTTGCTCGGAAAGTCCAAAAACGTTAAAGTATCTTGAAAACGGTTAATTATAGCAAAAAATAATGCAAGAAACAAAATTATAGAGCTAAGAAATGTACTGTAATGGTTATATAAAGTTATTGCAATTAAGTGAAAATTTCTGCTTGCCAATGTTCAACATAAGAAATACTGTGATTGAATTTGTTAAACACATCGAACATAATTTTGTCAGATTAAAAGTATCCAACATTAGAGAAACTAAGAATAGAATTTTTTTCTTTGATCAAGGGGATAAAACAAGTTTTAGAAAAATTGACTGATAGAGAAGCGAATTTTTTCTTTGATCATAATTACAAAATTATTTGTTAAAAACAATCCACAAATTCTTTTTATAAGAGTGAATAAGGATAATGTAGTGATGGCACTTGACAAGACGGAATATGTTCAAAAAATGGAACCATTATTGTGTGACATCGAGACTTATAAGATATTGACACACAATCCAGTTAATAAAATGATAACACAACTTAAGACTTTATTGAAAGGATGGAAACAACGCGGTTTCGTAATAAATTCTGTTTATAATAAATTGAATTCTTCTAACCCTGTTTCGCTTCTTGCAAGTGGTCTTCCTAAAATACACAAAATAGAATATCCACTTTGTATTATAGTTTCTTCAATAGAGAGTCCTCTCTATGATTTAGTCTCCTTTTTACATGACATAATTTATGAAAATAGCTAACAGTTTTATCAAAAACAGTTTTCACTTGATTAAACATATTTCTAACTTGACAATCTTTGATAGCAAAGTTCTTTTATCCCTTGATGTGGTTTCATTATTCACAAACGTACCTATTGATTATAGACAAGAGAGGAGAGGAGATCATCTCATTGAAAGAAACCCGAGCAAAAGGAAATTTTTTAAAGCTTTAGAATTAGTTCTCAATTCAATATTTTAGCTTCAATAACAAATTTTACAAACTTTTGGTGTACCGGGTTCATCATTATCACCCGTTGTATCGGATATAATTATGCAAGACTTAGAAACGAAAGCATTGAAATTGAAAGGATCTTTCATTATTTCATTATTAATTTCACTAGCCTTTTATGTGAGATGTGTTGATGACATTGCATTAATATGTGATACGTCAGACACTGATACACTGATGAACATTTTTAATTTATATTTCCCCAAATTAAAATTTACAATTGAAATGAGCGAGAATAAGTTAAAATTTTCTTTCTTGATGTTAGTTTAATTAGAAAAGAAAATTCTCTCATTCATAATTGGTATCACAAACTCACATTTTCTGGTCGTTACATAAATTATTTTTTTAGACATCCTCCATGCCAAAAAGTGGGAACAACCGTTGGATTAGATAGAGTTTTTTCTTTGCCCCACTTTTATTTCCATCAGGAGAACTTCGAGTTAATAATTAAAATTCTTATAAACAATGAATATCCATTGAAATTCATATTCACTGAAATAAAAAAAAGTCAAAAAAATTTGAACAAATGATCAAACACACCTAAAGACAAGACAACAAACAATAACAAAGGGAAAATTAATCATAGATTTTTTACAATACCCTTTATCCTATTTTTATCAGAAAAAAAAATTTTTTTAAAAACTCCGTAATACACATGGCATACAAGAAAATTAATAATCTTAAGAAGTTCATCAGGAGTCATAAAAAACGTTCGTCCCAATCTATTTCGAACAGTTGTATAATATATAAAATTGATTGCCGAGATTGTGAAACATCGTATGTGAGCCAAATAGGTAGATGTTTGAAGAAACGCATAAATGATCATAGGAATCACATAAAAATACGACATTTCGTAATAACTGAACACAGAATTAGACATCAACATGAATTGGGAAAATATCAAAATATTTGAAGAAAAGATACTTAATAAAAGATTCATTTCGGAAATGATCCATATAAAGCAGAAACAGTTTAAATTTCGTGAGGCTTCCACGGGTGCTTTCTATATAAAGATTATGCGTTTCGCGGGTTTCCTCCGTGTCCAGATCCATTTTTGGAATGCCAACGTTTCGTAAATCTTGCAGTTTCATTGATTTCATCAATGAAAAACATCCAAAAAAACCAGAAGTTTGATTCCATTATATAGACGACACATTCATAATATGGAGATACGGCAGAGCCATAAATTCCTTATTTTCTTCAACAATTAACATCCAAATATCCATTTTATTATAGATATAGAGAAAAACTCCTCTTTCTAGATGTTTTTGTCTCTAAGAAAGCTGACGGTATCTTAGATCATCAAATATACAGAAAACCAACACACACAGATAGATACCTACATGCCGAATCGCACCATCATCTAGCACAAAAATAATCTGCAATCAACTCACTTGTATATAGAGCTTTCACCATCTCTGACAAAGAACAGCTACAGACAGAATTCAATACTTAAAACTAGGCTTACAGAAAAACAAGTACAACAAAAAAAGATATAATCAAAACAATCAATAAACATGCAAACAACACAACCAGACGAAAGGATCCTATTCATTCTCCCATATGTCAAAAGAACAACAGATCGGCAGGATATTAAATAAACACATCCGAACTATCTTTAAACCATCCAAGGCCAGATCTTAAGAAATCCTAAAAATCAAAGATCTCCACTCAGCTTTGCAGGATTATACAAAATACCTTATTCCTGCGGACAAATATATTATATACATTAATATATATATTGGAGAAACCGGGAGAATGATTAACCTATGGATAAAAAAACCAACGTGATATCATGGTTAAAACATGCCATGCAATCAGCATTATCAGAACATAACATCAAAACAGGATATCAAATACTATTTCAGGGCATCAAGTATTGTCGTACAAAACGACCACAATTGCCAACATTACGTCATACTTTCCAAGAAAATATAGAGAAACCATAGAGACACAAAAACACTCTAACAATCTAAATAGAGATAATGGCTACAACATAAATAAAATATGGAAAACTATTGTCTTGATTATTGAAAACTGACGAATTTCCTCCACTTCTCCCTCCATACATCTACATCTACAATGCTCTTCTTTCCTCCCACCAGTCCAACAATTAACGTAAATAAAAAGTAAGCCCTGGAAAAACAGCTCAGTATCAGGCTGTTCTTCGCCCTGAAATGGACTGCAATGTTCTCGAAACGTGGCATTCCAAGAATGGATCTGGACACGGAGGAAACTCACGAAACGCATAATCTTTATAGAGTTTAAATTTAGAGTTAAACAAAACGATACTTATTCTTTAGATCCACTATATATAGATTTGTTTGCGGAATCATGACATGTTTTTTTCTCTCCTGTTCTTAATTTTATTTTTATTTCAATAATTACTTGATTTTATTATTTTGACTCTCATTTTAATTCTGATCGTTGACATCACAAGACCTTTACGTCAAATCGTGAGAAACATTTTCATGTAAGTCTAATAAAATTAAAACTCAGACAAATGATTTAAACAATTCTCAATTTTTTCGTTTTCCGTTTTTCTTATGAATGACTACATAGGAAATCTGACAATTTGATGAACGAGATGGCTTTACTTATTGACGCAATGTATACCGTTTTTATTTTATGTAAGTTTTTATAATATAATTGTACAATTTATGATAATCACTTGGCTATTCATTACATAGTAAATTGACATTTGAATAAAGAAAAACAGTGAATTTGTCATGTTTTACCACTCTGAAAGATTTATTGTACTGACTGTAGTTACATTTTTAGATAGATTTATTCATATAATTTAGATTTCTATTTTATATTGAAAAGGACTCAAAACGAAGGTTTGAAACGTTTATTTATTTCGATATTGTTACATTCACACAAGAATAAAGAGATTTCTGTGCACCCGAATAGCTGGTGTTAGTTCTGAATGGCTTTTTTATATATGATTCATTCATCATTGATATCATTGATATCATTCATTGATTAATTCTTTCGAGCCTCATGTTATACTTTTGATTATATAAAAGTCAAGTTCAGTTTTTTAAAATGGAATCCTCCATTTTTTATTGCATATTGTAACTTATTTCAAAGGCTTATTTCAAAAGTTTATCAAAATACAACAAAATATTTTTTCGTTAAATACTTTTGAGTTATGAGACTCTATAACTTAGTTATAATATCTCAGTTATAATATCGCAGTGTTTATTAGTATTATCCAAAATCTAAACAAAAACCTTCTAAATGTTGTTTAAAACGATTTAATTTTTTTAATATAAAAACATTCGAATAACTTTCAAGTCTCATAACTGAAAATGTTACTCAATAAAATGTTACTCAATACTCAATACTTTATTATAGCGTTTTAAAAAAGAAATTTAAAAAGGAATAAACTACAAAAATATGCAAAACATGAGGCTTCCATTAAAAAAAATTCGACTTGATCTTCATATGACTTTGTGAATTCCCAAACAGGGTTGACAAAAACCATTTTGGGGATTTTTGTGGTTTATGGGATTTTATTTTAGGATTCTAATACAGTCGTCTATTGTTTTAAAAACATAGTATCTGTTCGACAAAAACATAACTTCAAAAAGTCCAACCGATATTATCAGGATTTAGGACCAGGTCAACATTTCAACATTTTTCCAGATCTAAAAGTAGTGTAAAAGTAGTAGATTTGAATTCAAGATTTTTTCCTGGTTTTCCAGATTTAAAAGTAGTGATTTTCAGGGTTCTTAACCCTCATAGTGTATAGATTTTTTTAATATCCATTAAGTGTATACGAGAATCATTCATGTCCGATGTATTTTTTTTAAATGGATTAAATGATTTAAAACACATTAAAAATTCATATAGCTTCTTTAATTTATTTTTAACTTATTTACTTTATTCTAAATGAAGAATTTATACATTCATTAACAAATCTATTTGTTTAAATATTTTATTTTTGAAAATATGTAAACATAAATGAGTATAGTATTAATACATTCAAAAATTTATATCTTTTGTTCAAATCGATGAAATCTAATAATTAAAAAATAAAATAAAATTCAAAGTTCATATTTTAAGAAAAAAATATATGCCAACAAATTTTTTAAATTTAAATGCTTAAGTTCGAGACATAAATCTTACAATTTCGAAACTTATAAAAATAAGTGTTCCTATGAAAAATTGACATTTAATAACTTTAAAAAAAGTTTAAAAAAAGATAAACTTACTTGTTTATGAGACATAAAACTTAATTATCACAAGAAATAATATGAAATTTGTCTGAATATGGCTTCCGGTATTCGTTTTTAAGAAATCATTGAACAAAGTTGCTATTTTTTTGACAGATGGCAGGCCAACGAAGACAGGAGGCATTTTATATTGTATAAAAAAACTTGTATAAAAACATTAATACTTGGAACATCTTACTATATAATATCTTACTATATAAAAGTGATAAAATAAATTTTTTCATAAAATTTTAAAAAATTTTAATAGTGAATACTAAAAAATATGCTCATTATGTTAAGCACAACTGCAGTCGAAGAATATCCTTAATATCATTTATGTTAGTTTCTGAATCAAACTGATGATATATGTAGTTTATCTTACAGTACTTGCAATTATTAAATAATATCATCTATATTTTTTCATAGACTGATATAATTATTCAGTTATACATGCAATATTATATTACTTATATCACTTACATACAGTGACTTGCATTAATATTCGGACATCATGATACTTTAGAAATTATTACCTTCTAAACATAATTTTTGTTGGAGTAAGAAATTTACGGCTTTTGTTTTAAATTGAAAAATTCATTATAATTATTAGAAATATAAATTTTATTTCTATAATTACTTTTATTTCTATAATTACTATTTATATGATACAGTTTCGAATATATTAAACTATAGACAGAATTTTGCTTAATTCTGGTATCGCAAAAATATTCAGACTTAACAAGATTTAATAACATAAATCTATAAACTAAAAAAGAAATGATAATAATTTTAATCCTTTGTTGGAACTTTTTGTTTAATAACAAGCTGCAAATGTTTAGGCATGTTAGAAATAATTTTTGTTAAATAATCTGGTGTAATGCGCGTCCATTCCTCTTTTAATCGTAATTTTAATTCTTCTTTTGATCTTGTAGGCATAATCTGAATGTTACGGTCTAATAAATTCCATAAATTTTTTATAGGATTTAAATCTGGTGACTGTGGTGGAGGATGTGATACTTTTGGACAGTTGTATAATAAATATTCTTGTATTATTTGCGACTTATGTTTTGGATCATTGTCTTGATAAAATTCGAAACTACTTCGTATATTCATATTATTAGCTTTTTATTAAATTGTCTTTTAGAATACTTAAATTTTTATCCAAAATTTCGTCAATGAAAACTAATTCACCCACTCCTTTACTTGAAATACAACTCCAAACCATTAAACTTCTACTACCGTGTGTCATAGTTGACTTCAAATTTTTCAGTTTGAATTCTTCGTTTGCTTTTCGCCATTTTTCGTCCGTCAGATCCAAAAATGTTAAATTTGCTCTCAGCGAATATTATATCATTTCATCATATTTGTTCTTAAGAAGAAATAAATTTGGCGAAAATTAATCTTTTCTTCCGATTCGCTTCATTTATGAACGGCTTTTTACAAGCAACTCTACCCTTGTAACTTTCTTTTAATGCTCGACGAATGTATTAGGATGTACCACCGATGTGAACCTGGCGCTCAACTTTATCAAAAATAAAAATTATTACTGTAGGCCGTTTGTACTTTGTTTGTACTTCGTTTATGCTTGTTTGTACTGATTATTATTTCGTTTGTATCTCAAACAGTTAAACAAAAAGTGAAAAATAAAAAAATGGCCAGCGCGCAACTTTAAGATTTTTTAATTTCATTTATGCCATTCGAAAAAGAATCGTTTGTACTTCAAAGGATTCGGAGATACAGTGTGTTTCAGTTTTTGCGCGATCCCTATATGCGAACATTAGACAATTTTCAAGATATCGAAATGGGACCAACAGCATTCAAAAGAAAATCGTTTGTACTTGTACCTCTCCTACTTTCATTTGTACCTCAAAGGATTCGGAGGTACAGCTATTTCAAAATTTCGGAAATGCGCTAAGAGGGGAAGTCGGTCATTTTTAAAGATATCAAAATGGGACCAATGGCATTCGAAAGAGAATCGTTTGTTTTTGAAATCCTTTTAAGATATTGATTCAATACGATCTTCACGAACATATCTTTTTACAATATCTGCTACTGTACTCTTATTCAAATTTATTAATTTACCGATTTCTCGATATGATTTGTCTTTTTCGCAATAAAAAATAACAAGTTGGCGTTCATCAAATGAATTATTTTTATCTTTACGTCTCATTTTCACTGTTAACTGTGTGATCTTGGGGAAACTAGGTTAATTTAATTCAACACCATATATTTTGTATGATTTACTTCATGGTAAACAAGTAAGGAATAAATTAACTTGATTTCCGAGGATCAGTAAATATAAAATATATTGAGTGTCCGAATTTTTGTAATTCTAAAATTAAGGATTGACTTATTTAATATTTTTTTACATTGAAAACTACATTAATTAAATAAACAAAATTAATGTTTTTTTATATTTATAATGAGCATTTTCAATGATTAAAAAAAATATATCATAAATTTCTTAATCCTACAAAAACTATATTTCAAAAATAATAGTTTCTCTATTATTATGATATCCGAATATTAATGCAAGTCACTATATATATTATTATAAGTTTAATGAATTAGTAATTAAGTAATAAATATGTTACTTTTATTAAGTTTTTATTTAAAAATACGAAGGCATATTAATATTATACAAAAACAATGTAATTTGTACTTGGGTTTTGTAAATTAAGTTTTTCTGACAACCCTGCTCTCAAATATTAGATACAAATATTAGAACAAACATTAGATACATTTTTTACAGCCTTGTAACTTTGCTTTCTTACATTTTTTTTCGCTGTAGCTGATTTTTGAGATATGTGTTTCTTGACTTTTATAGGGAGTCTGTATAGTGTTTCTTGACTTTTATAGGGAGTCTGTATAGGTATAGGTATTATTCAAGAGTATCCACTAGCAACTAGCTGTAGTAAAACATGTATTACATGTTACATACTATGTATTACAGTTTTACTACAGCTAGTTGCTAGTGGATACTCTTACTATGATTGTGTTCATGCGCTAGCAATGTCATGTTATCCTTGTTTTATATCTTCTCTCCCCCCTCTCTCTCCTTCTAATGAACAATAGAGTGACATAATAGCTTTGAAGTCTACAATATGTCTTTTTGCTTCTTATCCAGTTTTTTGTTTTTTATCGCCCGAGATAAAAGTTAACAAACTTCAGAAGAAACAGTAGCAAGAAATATAATTGTTATTAAAACGGTCGCAAAGGGGAAAAAGCAAGAATTAGGAAACAAAGAGCATATCATAGAATAGACTTAATAGCATGCTCCTCCAATACAATCTATATCAGTGACTGTGAATGTATTAAAAACTTGGAAAAAATAGAATTATATAAAGATAAATATCTTCTAACACTTGAAATGGTTAGAAACAGATGAAGAACAAAAATGTGTTTTTAATTTTTATTTGATTGTTATGTAATATAGAATTTTCTACTTGTAACTTCGATTTGGAATAGACAAACAAAGTGTCAATCATTGAAAGTCTTTGAAGTATTTCCTTGAAAATTTGTCAATTTTTAAAATAAATACTAAATCGAATTTCATGACTTTTTTATTAAAAAAAAATGATTAGACTATATTTTGTTCGTTTTTTTAAAAAATTATAGTTTTATAAAAAATCTTGAGCAAAATTACAAAGAAAACAGACTTTTCACAATCATTAATTTAAATCCAGAAATTACTTAAAAAGACATTAATAAAAATACTGCCAAGAAAAAAGAAATATCTAAAAAAAGATTATTTGAATTTGCTAATCAAGCGAGATAAGAAAAAAGAAATGTAAAAAGAAAAATAAGTTCCCTATAATTTCACTCTATATTCTTCTCCTTAATCATATTGAAAATATATATTACTAAACAATAACTTACATTGCTCATGGAAAGTTTAGGACCTTGTCCAGGAGGAAGAAGAGTTAGGTCCATCATTAAATAGATCATCGCACAGCAAGCCAGGATCAAGCCAGCTCCGAGAATGGCAATGGTCTTTCTAGTCCTCATTATTACAAATCTGGTTTTGCATTGATATAAATTTAAACTCCACACCGATTGTAAATACTAAATTGTAAATACTAAATTCAGCAGTTCTTATTAACTTCAACCAGTTTGATATTGATAGAAAAAGTAAATTAAATCTATTCAGTCTTAACCTAATTCATCCACCGTTTGGAAGGGACTACATATTAGGGACGGAATTTATATTCTCAATTATTCGACGTTTCAGATTCAATAATAAGATTCTGATTAACAATTTCCATAAATCCAACTGCCACTTTGAATTCGTTTTACAACGAAATGATTTATCCATTAACCAATATATTATCTAGCTATTTCACCTCATTTCACTGTTCATCACAGTTCATCAGTAGTGATAGCCATTGCTACGAAAATATGTATACATACATAATCGTTCTTGTTTTTTTCAATCATTTTCAATCATGTGAATTACATCGATGTTATAATTTTTCCTTTTTCCTTTTCAATATTAAGAATACCTCATCCACCTCGAATCTTGATAAAAATGCAGTCAATAGATACGATTTTGCGTAAAAATTAAGATTTGACAAGAAAAAAGAATATCGTTTTACTTCGTGAATTGAAATATTAATCCTAAAAATCGACTATTCAGGTTAGGAAATTTTCATAGCTACAAAATATTGCGATGCGAGCAGATGCGAATGTGGGCTGCGTTCTACTTAAAGGTATGTGTTCATAATGTCGCTCATAGGCCGAAATCCCACAGAGCTTAGAATGCCATCATATGTGACGTAATTTGCGTAAATGTAATTTGCACCGACCAATCATATTATTTTACTTGGGAATCGATTCTGTATTTTGAAACGAGGTGAAAATGACAAAAGTGAGCGAATTTATTAGAATACTAATAATTTCATTGATCAGATATCTAGTAAATTTATTCCTTGAACATTAGAGAGTCGATTGTGTATCTTGAAATGAGGTGAAAATTACAAAAATGAACAAATTCACTAGAATATTCATAATTTAATTGGCCAATACCTAGTACCATTGCTCATTCTTGTAATTTTCACCTCATTTCAAAATACACAATCGAACCCCAGTTTCTGCCTAGTTATTTTATTTTATTACGTCGAAACATGAAGTTTGTCGCACACTCCACATGCCCAACACGCTCCAATACGTTCGCGTCACCGGGACTAATGGCAATTAGATGTTCGCGTTGCGTTAGAGTATATTCCATAAATCAATTAAAAGCATATTCCATTTGTCTCAAAAGATACGATTGGGGCATATTACGCACGCCTGCGTAATGATTGAAAAAAGTATTTCAGATTCATTTAGTATAAAAACGCATTTAATAAATGCGTTTTTTATATAAATATAAAAATATAATATAACAATATAGTATATTAATAAAATAAAGTAAAATAAATAAATAAAATAAAATAAATAAAATTAATGAAATTAGAAAAATTAAAAAAATAAAAATAAGGTAATATTAATACAATAAAATATAATATAATATAAAAATATAACTTTTATATAGAAAAGTAGGCTCATGTAAATGATATATAAATTAATAATAATAAATTAAAATGTCAAGACTTTTTAAAAAAAAATGAGCAAATGTAGTTAACTAATAAAATTCGTCTTTTATTACTTTCGTATAATGCGATAAATTTCAAACGTTTCGACTTACAAAGTCTTCATTAGTGATAATAAAGAAAATGTATTTATGTAACCCCATCCAATGTCAACGAACTAACATATGATACATAATAAAAATTATCGCTCTAGACTAATCTTATTTAGTTATTCCTGCGTTAAGATATTATGGATCGAAATAAGTATCAAGTCAGAAATTTGAAAGTCTATAATTGTAAAATTGTGTTTACCTGGTTCTTCGGTTGTTATCGAGAATCAGTTCAGTCAACAATTTCATGTAACATCATTCCGAATGAGGATTTCTTCAATGACTATCCTACTATATTCTGTACAATTAAATGTTAATTTCTGATTAAAAAATTATTATATTTAATTCAATATTGATGAGAATTTATTTTTCACTTATGTTAATTTATATAGAATAATCAATCCGTAATATCTTTAACGTAGGAATAACTAAATAAGATTAGCCTAGAGCGATAATTTTTATTATGTATCATAGTTAGTTGACATTGGATGAGGTTACATAAATACGTTTTCTTTATTATTACTGATAACTTTGTAAGTCGAAACATTTGAAATTTATAGCGTTATACGAATGAAATAAAAGACAAATTTTATTAGTTAATTACATTTGCTCGTTTTTTAAAAACAGTCTTGACATTTTAATTTATAATTTTTATATTTATTAAAAATGCATTCATTTTGTAAAAACGCTTTTCAAATAATCGAGGTAACACAAAATACCTGAAACGAAACGAGGCACATGTCCGATTTGAGTGATCTCACGGATTAGGTTAGGTTAGATCAGGTGACATGCTCACTTGTCCTAAGTCCTAAATCCATTCGTGTCACTGAACATTGAAGCACATGAATGCAACTGCTCCAACCACCATCTTACCTGATCCAAGAGTTCTCTTAATTTAGAACATGCGATGCGAACAAATCTATAATGGAACCATGCTAGAAGAAAAGAAAGGAAAAAAAAACAAAAAGAAAAGAAAAGAAAGGAATAAAATGTTAAAACGTCAAAATGGCAGCCCAAGTCTTCTCAAATATAAATGCATTGACTTTACAATGGTGTGGAGAGAATAATTTATTAGTCAAATCTACAATAGAAACAAACCTCTGAAATTTTGAATTTATTCAATAAGTGATTTGATGTATTTAATAGCAATTTGAAATATCAACATAATAGTACGTCGCACGGAATAAATTTAGAAAAACAAGATAAAGTAATTAATGACATGAATATATTTATCAAAGAAATGAGAGTTGGACAAAGGAAAGGTTTATTACAATTCCAGAAGAGAATTTTATTATGCAACAAATCTTTGCAAAAAATGTTTACATATTTACAACATATGAATACATATGTTGTATAACATAATAAACCTTTTCTTTGTCCAACTCTCATTTCTACTCATCGGAAGCATTTGCTGTAAAATATTTATTAACAAGGATTAAAGATTGAACCAAGATATCCTGGAAAATTTTTTTTCTTACTTGAGATCTATGAGAGGAAGATGCGATCATCCTACACCTGTTCAATTAAAACATCATTTAAAGTGGTATATCTTGGAAAAGGATTCAGGAATGGATTTTCTCTTGCTTTCGGCAGAAGAAAATACCGAAGGAGACAATAACTGTGCTACACTTATTGATATAAAAGTTATAAATAATCCAGATCTTATTAATCTTGACATTTCCGAGTTTCTCTTAGAAAATGAAAACATAATCGAAGAAGAAGCAATGTTTATGCCATTCAATACTTAGAACAAGATATTATAAATCCAGAGTTGGGTAGTAACTAGTAACTTGGGTAGTTAAAAGTTAAAAAAAAGTTAATAACTTTTAATTTAACTTAGTTAATTAACTAGTTAATTTTAAATGCATTAAATTTTAAACTAAGTTATTTTCAACTTTTTACTTTTTTTTAAATTAAAAAATTTTTTTATTCTCTTTTAAATATCTTAGAAAAATAATAAGATATAATAAGACTAAGGGCGCATATTCGTAATCTGTTTATATTTTAAGATCATCTTAAGTATTTCTAATTTCTTAAGATGCTAATAGCCCTCTGATTGGTTTATGCGGTTATGCCTTATGTTATAAGCCTTAGTCCGGATCTAATAGTTTTAAGCCTTAAGTCATAAGAAATTGACCAATTACAAGTCAAATATTCTTTTCGCAATCGATTGTAATTGGTCAATTTCTTATGGTTTAAGACTTATTAAAAAGTAAAAAAAAGTATCTAAAACCCTATCTGACTATATATCTGTAAATCGCAAATCGCGCTGGTGTACCGAAACCATTAACGCTCATGCACTTTAAACACATCAGCGTCCAAATGTATCACATATGAATAAAAAAATTTTAAATTTAATTTATTTAATAATCTATATTGTAATTATTTAATCTCATTTTAAGAAAACTTAGGACATTTTGACTTAAAAAATAATTTTTTTCAAAATTAACTTTTTTTTTAAATTAATTCAATATTGATTTAATTTGCATTAAGTTAATTTTTTAATTCTTCAACTTTTAATTTAACTTTATTAATTTTGTAAAGCCATTAACTTCAACTTTATTCAGTTAAAAAAAAATATTAACTTATTCAATCCTGTATAAATCCTTGTATAAAGAATGGAAAAAAATAGAAAAATATAAGGAGAAACTGAACAAGGTAGCAAAAATTAAAACATTCTTCATTAATTATTATTATTATTAAGTATTTTACATGGAAATTAATTAATTGTAGTTAAGATGATCATATCAGTGCTATGTTATCAGTAAATAGATCCTCTTAAACCTTACAAATGCTTTGCTTTTAAGATATTCGATTTCATTTTCAGACTTTTGATATATTCTGTATACACTTAACGATTAAAAGGTTGCAATACCATTTTTTAAATGGATTTCGGAATGCAGTCTGCTCACCAAGCGTTCTTATTTATAGATTCGTAAAAACCAATCCTTCGGTGAGTTGGCTATATTCTGAAAAAAATCTGTTACGATTGTTTAGTCGATGAGTATATACATACGTAATTACATATACATTTCTTTCCTTTTTAGTGTTAAATTTAAGTAATTATAATCTTAATCCCGATGAAATTAAATTAATAAAAGATTTCGAGATAATAGATTAATTACTTCTCAAGAGATAAAGTCAAATGCATTCATATATATAGCCGGATATGTTGCACGTAAATTCCGAAACCAATTTCAAAATTTAGGATTTCCTACAAAAAGCTTACCCAGTCCATTTAATGACTGGACCTACAAATTATCAACAGGCAATTGCATGTATCCATCTACGGAATTTTTAAATGTAGCTAAAACTATGGATCAAGAATTTGAAAAATTTCATGGAAATTTTTTTAACAGCAAATGCAAAATTTTTGATAAATTAACTATTATCGTTTGTAATAAAACCAATGATATGTTTCCAGAAGAAGCAATTGCATGTTTTGTCCGTACCAGAACATATATACACTACGAATAAAAAATGACGATATCGTATAATAGAAAATAATTTATTAAGAAAAAAAAGTAATAAAATGCATAAAATATGTAATAAAAAATGTTAATAGAAATCTAATAAAATAATATATATTTGTGAAAATGTGTTTATTTATTATAATAGCATGTTATAATAAATAATAAATTTTAGTCTTGATCTTAAATATCAAATTACATTTATTAACATTATTACATTTATTAACATTATTGTCATTAATTTTATTAACATTATTTTATTTCATATTCTATTATTTTATTCCTTATTCCGAGCTTCTATATTTTTTCAAATTTAATTTTGTTTTTACAATTGTTATATATTTTTACTAACTGCATTTGAATTTAACGCTAAATTTTTAGCGGACATATTTCTGATTGGTTGTTCTAGTACTTTTCTGTCATTATATGTAATGAAATACCTTACCTATTCTTCTACCATGGATGAAACTACCATGCGTCGAATCCAATTTCTGGCTCATTTTAGCTTATTCTGTCTGAAAAAATGGATTTCGATTTTTTCGACAACAGTACAATTATAGAAGTCGTACATCTCTTTGCATCAGGTGGAAAGTCGAAACTCATGTGGAATGATACACAATGATAGACCTCATTTTGCCTATAATAGATTTCCTAACTTCAATAGTCATCAATTTTAATGCTTAATATCTCGAATCACAGCGACGCATTTTTTTGCCAGATTCTTTCGTTTCATATAAAAACGCATCGAATAAGCCTAAGAGTGGTCTCACAAGACTTTCTAATTATAACAATTCATTCGATCATCTGCTCATATGTATGAAATGGAAAGATGCCGGTTTCCCAGAGAGAATGCTTTTTGAGATGCGTAGGTTACGAAAACCAATCATAAATTTGTTTAGCATTTCTGTTAGAATGTACAATAGAAATTTTGATCGGCAATTGGTCGCATTTCTCTAATCTTCCGCGAAATACACTCAATATGAATCCCTTTCAGAATGGCGTATTCTAGTAAATAAAATATAACTAGAATATAATATTACTAGAACTGCAGGTTATGCTTAGAGTGAAATCACACAGTGCGGAATAGGACTGTAGAATAGAGAATGTGTCATTGAAACAACCATTCAGCGCTATTCCGCATTTGATGTTGTCATTGTTCTTGTAATAAACCGTTGTATTTTGAGAAGTTAAAATAATTTGATGCTGATTGATATGATGGAATTGCATAATGTCGAGTTAAATGAAGCAAAATGACAAAATCTGAATGCATAAATGTAGATACCAAGATAAAAAAAACAATGATGCATTACGATTGCGATTTCAATGTGCCCGTTTTCGAACTTTTCCATTACGCCAATTTTGTATGTTTATGTTCACATCGATAATAAATGCGTTAAAGCAGTTAAAAAAAATTGTTATGAGATTGTAAATAATTTAATTGTAAAACATTAAATACTATTATACAACAGTGATAATTATTTTTATAATTTTTTTACATTTGAAAAATTATATTTCATTTTAATAAGTAAATTATTATCAAATTATTAACATAAGTAAATTATTAACAAGTAAGTTGTTTTTAAATTATATTCATGCTGGATAGATCTTTAACATCATGTGAACACAAACTTGCGTAATGAAAAAGTGCTAATTGATTGTTTTAATGACGCATTATGGAGATCGATTCTATATCCTGAAACGAGGTGAAAATTATAAAAGTGAGCGAATTTACTGAAATACTAATTATTTCATTGGTCAATATAATTCATACCTAGTAAATTTGCTCGCTTTTGTAATTTTCATCTTGTTTGAAGATATCCAGAATCGATCCCTTGTATTCCTATTCCGGACCATGTAATTTAACTCTTAGAGTAAAATCACACAGTGCGGAAAAGGGAATAGAGAATATGTCATTGAAACAACTAATTAGTGCAATTTGGAATAATGCAAAATAATACTGATTGATTGCTTTTATGACGCATTCTCTATTCCGCAATCGTTTTCTGTACCATGTGATTTCACCCTAAGGGTGAACGCAGAGTTGCAAATTACGCCTAAATAACTCTATAGATTACGTATATTATAGCAAAAATGCATCCTAGAATTATCTAGGCTTAATTCCTGAACGCAGTCCAGATTACGCTTCATATGACGACACCCTAAGCGAAGCTTCGCTAGTTTCGCATTTTCGCACGAATCGGGAACTTAATGGGGAATTTTCGCCAGTGAGATTTCGCTGCAATTTACTTCACTTTTTTAGTACTTTTTAGTTCTTTTGCGATACTGACATAAGTCAGTCGCGTTTCTCTCTCTGACAAAAGAGAGAACTCTTCTAGAACTCTAATATCTCCAAAATAAAATCTATCATTTGATTGAAAATTTATTTATCCGCAAAGATTTATTATTTATATTTTAATTACAATTAAAATGGATTCTTATGCAATGCAGGTGTGGTGTAAAGTTGAATGATGAATACCAATACAGTAATGTATTACTGTAAAATAATTTTTCGTCTTGTTTATTTTGCAGATTCGGCGAGTATGGCTTAATCAGGATGGAGAAGGATTGGCGGTAAATAATGCATGAATATTTTCATCTAGGATTGAATTATGCACTTTAGTACAATTACCTCAAAAATCAATAAAATTCAGCTTATTCATTGCGTTTTTGCATAAAATGAAAGACAAAAATAAGCGTCACTCTGCTTCGCGAACAGAGATATTGAACATTAAAGTTGGAGACTTTAGAGATTAAGATTCTTGTTCTCCCAACTTGATACAGCATTACTTATACATTTTACATTAATTACACAAATTCTCTGCTTCACAGACACAAATTCACTACTTTAAAAATAAATTTATTGCTTTAAAAACATAAAATTCACGTCTTTTAAAAAATAAATTCACTGTTTTATGAACAAAAATTCACTGCTTTAAGCACACAAATTTTTTGCAGTGAATTTGTGTTTTTGAAGCGGTAAATTTTTGTCTTTAAAACAGTGAATTTGTATTTGTGAAGCAGAGAATTTATGTTTTTAAAGCAGTGAATTCGTGTAATTGAAGTAGAACGCATACATAGTGCTATATTGAGTCGGAATGACAGATATCTTAATCTCTAAAAGTCTTATCTCTAAAAGTCTTAATCCCTAAAGTCTCTTAATAACTCGATTCACAAGACCGATCGCCGCATTTTTTTGCTCATTCTTTCATTTTGAGTGAAAACGCATCAAGTAGTATATTTTTGTATATATTTTGAGTATATCTTTATTAAGATTTTAGGTTGAGGTGGGAGAGGGGGGAGAAGGGGCTATTCTAAATAATTACTCTCAATAGTCGTCAACTTTAATGCTTAATATCTCGGTTCGCGAAGAAGAGCGACGTTTATTTCTTTCATTTTATGCAAAAACGCATGGAATAAGTCTAATTTTATTAATTTTTGAGATGATTGTATTAAACTGTGTAATTACTCTAGGATCAATTATGCGAATGTTAATTTTTTGTCATAGGATCTCTTGTCTTTGCGACATAGTCATGTTTCAATACCTCAAATAGGATCAGAAACTGCCATAAACAAAGCCATGGAACATATATCTACACCATTAGACGACTTGGTACTTTGTCACTTAAAGTAAAATACATTTCTTTTTTATAACTTATTCAAATGTTGTTATGTTACACTGTGTGCAAACAATTTTTTGTTCTTCATAGAGCTGTATCTGCTATGAACAAGAACGATCCTTTAGCTATGTACAATTATCAAAGCTCTGCTGTACAGTATCTTGCAAAGATTCTACAAATGCAGAAAGAAGAAAATTGGATGTTACCAGTAATGAATGTAATGTGTTTGGAACTAAGACTATTGGCAATAGGTGCAGAAAATTCTAAAAACAATAAAAATGTAAAGCCTGGTGAAGTCCTGGAGAAATGTGCTGAATGCTTGATGGCCTGTTTTCGAGTTTGTGCGGCTGACAGTAGAAGTTCAGAAGAAGACACGAAACGATGGGGAATGCTAGCCTTAATTAATCAATTACTGAAAGTTTATTTCAGAATTAATAAATTACATTTGTGCAGACCTTTGATACGGGCTATAGAATCATCCCCTTATAAAGATCACTTTGCATTAGCGCAACAAATTACTTATAAGTTTTTCGTTGGCCGGAAAGCCATGTTTGACAGCGATTATAAGATTGGTAAATATACTTTTCTATTTTGCTTCCTGCAAACTATAGTGATTGTATAGTGATTGATTACTTTTACTTAAATAATATTAGAGAAATACTCTATCAAATTGTTTTAGCCGATGAATATCTGACTTATGCATTTGAACATTGTCACATACAATGCTCAAAAAATAAGAGATTGATCTTGACTTATCTTATACCTGTCAAGATGCTACTGGGATATATGCCCAAGCAACATCTCTTAGAGAAATATAATTTAATGGAATTTTGGGAATTGATGGAATCTGTAAGGAAAGGAGATTTACGTTCTTTAGAAGGAGTAATGGCAAAACATGAAACTTTTTTTATTGACGCAGGCATATATCTAATCGTGGAAAAACTCAAACTGATCGCTTATAGAAATTTATTTAAGAAAGTGTACTTGGCATTAAATACACATCAAATACCAGTGCTGAGCTTACTTGTGGCATTACAGATGTATGGAATGGAGGATATAGATATGGATGAAACAGAATGTCTTCTTGCCAATTTAATATATGAAGGCAAGATTAAAGGTTACATATCTTATCAGCATAAAAAATTAGTTATATCGAAACAAAATCCTTTTCCACCATTATCTACCATTATACCATAATTTATTATAACTGTAATCGTAATTATTGTTACTTTCACACACAATAAATATTTTATGCAATGCAATATTGTGCGATATTGTTAATGGTAAAAGAAATCTTTGATAATTTTTTAAAAAAAGATTTTATTCTCTATTTTTGACTCTTATTAATTTCCAAGAAAGGAATAGAGAACAGAATAAAAATTCAATCTGTCAGAAACTGTGAATTTTATGGTATATGAAGTCTGTTTTTTATTTCCACTCTAACTGTAAAGAAAAAATATAATTTTGCCATAAGTCTGTTTGCGTTGCTTGAAATCTCCATTTTGAACTTAAAATGAGATAAATTTATGTCTATTATTAATAAGGTTTATAAAATTTAAAAACCAATATTGAAAAATGGCTACGAGTCAAATTGATTGAGATGATATTAATTTTTGCAATGTATCAATGTATTATATTATCTGGCTATTCATAGCAACTTTTTCTTTTTTAACTTTTTTTCAATTTTTTCGTGAAATCTAATGCAGCTGAAGTCCTTTGTGCATACTTTAATTTATGTAATAACAATTTTGCAATGCATAAATCCAATTCGGAAATTTTTCGTGTAGAAATGATGGTAAAGTGTGACGCTTTTTATTAATTAAGAGGATTCTAAAGTAAATTTGTTTTTATCAATTTTTTCAAACAAGTATTTTTCTAATTGTCTTTAGATTAAAGAATCCTTTTCCATCATTAAATGATAAGTAGTCCAATTAGTGTTCCTAGAATACGTAGAGTCCAGCAATTGATCCCAAAAATGGTCCTATCTGCGCGTTTCTGTCGCATATTTGCACTAGTGCAATAAAAACGAGAGAGAATAAGTCCGACACAGAGATTATAAAGAGTATAAATAAATAAATAAAGCAAAATACTATAATATTATAAGAAAAACAAAATACCGAAATTATACGGTGAGAAAAATGCGCATAAAATGTTTCATAAAATTCTGTAACAAAAAATAAATATAGAAAGTTATAAATATAGAAAGTAGAATAGTAGTATGAGTAGTATTTATGAGTATAAAAGTACTATGACAATAATTCTCTGTATTTACAGGATACAGAATGTCGTACAGTTGCGTAATAAAATGTTCTAATTCATGGAAGACAGGTAATACAATGCATTATCTTCCCAAAAAATTGTGAAAGACTTGTGTGGTGATTGGTTCCGCCATTTTCAGGGGGTCTGACTTCTGATCCAATAAAAAGAGCTTTACGAGATTGTCGAACTCTGTATTCTAGGAATACTAGTACGACTTACAGAATTTCTGCACTAAAGAAATTATAACCTGAGATGCTGTGAGAGCTGAAATAAAGTGAACTTTTAATTTTTTCCCCGATTTTCTCGTCAAATTTAGTGTGACCGATGTTCTTTTTTTGTGCGTACTTTATTGTGTAAAAGGATTTGGTTATCTATAAAGTCAATTCAGATAAATTAGCAATCTGCAATTGTTGGTAATTCCTGTTGATTTAGGGTTCCCTTAAGTTTGTTTTTTATTGTCAAATATACATTTGTTTGAGAAGCTTGTAATTGCCCACGATTCAATTATACACAAGTCAATCATAGCGCTAGAAAAAAAATAAAAAACTTTCTAGGTAGAAGTCACTGTGATTGGTAGTGAGCAATTGCTACAGTGCACAATTGAACCTTTCTTCATTTGTTTCATTTCAACTTATTGCATCGTGTATACTACTTCAGAGAGTGCAGAGTATAGCAAAAAAAAACGGACTTATAAGTACCTATCATGGAATATGTCGGAATGAATTCCGATCGGAATTCTGATTTTTCCCTAAAAAATGCAATAGAAATCTAGAGAATAATTGAATAATTTCGATCGGAATCCATTCCGACCTTAGGGTCGATTCTATATTTTCAAACAAGATGAAAATTACAAGTGAACAAATTTACTAGGTGTTGATCAATGAAATTATCAGTATTTTAGTAAATTCGTTCATTTTTATAATTTTCATCTCGTTTCAAGATATAGAATTGATTCTCTTGTTCTATGATAAGTGCTATATTATTAATATATATAGTTAATATATATTATATTAATATATATTATATTAATATATATTATTATATATATATATATATAGTCACGAAAATTTTCCCGGCCGTCTTTAATGCTGGAGCTGTGTGTATTACTGATAAAACTATTTAAAATAATAAAATGCAGTAGTAGTGACATCTTTCATTCATTTTTTATACTTATTATATATCACAGTATAAGTACATACAGTATGGACATATACTTATAAGATAGACGGAGCATTCAGAGAGAAGCTGCAGACTTGATACAAAGAAAAAGAAATAATTAGGGAGTGTAATAATTAGGGATAGTTCTCTTTTTTTCTAATGATGTGAATTGATTGATCACCGCGGCAAGCTGGGAAGTGGCCGAGAGCAACGAAGAGAGTTGTGGCCTTACGATCAAGCTGATTGATTCCCCCCACTGCTCACTATAAAAGAGAGAAGCAATTATGTCTGCAGTAGAGCTGTCCTTCAATGTTGTCTTCAGCTTCTCTCGTATAAACGCTCCATCTATTTTATAAGTCTATGGTATGGACACTGAATTTTTTATGTCCTCAATTTTTAGTGCACATGCGTTGATTTCCAACCAGGAATGTGGTTGCTTTCAAGTTGAAATTGCAAATTAAGTTAGGTTAGGTTAGGTTAGGTTAGAGTTAGGTTAGCTAGATCTCCTTCCCACAAAATATAATTAATCCTTTCGCCTACAATATTGTATGAGATTTGTAGTAAGGAAATCAGGCCAAACATGAATATTACAAGTGAGAGTCGTGATACGTCGTTTGTACAAAGTTTAATTTTTAAAAAATTTTTTAAGTAGGGCAAAGGATTAATAAAATTAAAACACAAATTTTTTCGGACGTTATATTGTGTAGACTGTTATATTTGTATACGATAAAGTATTTTCGTAATAAAGTATGCATTTATGTACGTATATTATTAAATTACAACTTCATTTAATTACAATTTTCATATTATTAGGTGTACAACTTTGCTTCCGCCGTTTTCCTATAGATGGCTTTAACGGTAAGTGATCGAAATAAATAGATCATAGACGTCATACAATAAACTTGGACATCTGTCAACGTAACCCCATAGAAACATTAGTCGATTTGTGTCTGCATCATAAAGTTATTCTCGATTGAAAATGTCAGTTTACGAGACAAATTCTCGTCATTTGCAGGAGGTTTTAATTTTTTGCTTCAATATGAAGAAATCTGCGGCTGAGGCTCATCGAATGCTCTCAAATATGGTGAGGCCGCTATTAGTGAAAGAACGTGTCATGAGTGGTTTCAACGCTTCAAGAACGATGATTTTGACGTCGAAGACCGGCATAGCGGTGGAAGAGAGAAGGTGCACAATTGGAGGCATTACTTGAGCAAGACTCGTGTCAAAATCAAGAAAAATTGGCACGATCATTGGGAGTGACTCAACAAGCCATTTCAAAACGCTTCAAAGCCATGGGAATGATTCAGAAGCAAGGAAATTGGGTGCCGCACGAATTGAAGCCGAGAGATGTTGAACGGCGTTTGTTTGCTTGTGAACAGCTGCTTGAAAGACAAAGACGGAAGGGATTTCTGCATCGCATTGTGACTGGGGACGAAAAATGGGTTCATTACGATAATCCCAAGCGCAGAAAATCATGGGGAGTTCCCGGCCATGCTTCCACGTCGACAGCCAAACCGAATATTCACGGCTCCAAGGTCATGCTTTGTATTTGGTGGGACCAGCTCGCGTAGTGTATTATGAACTGTCTGAAAAACCGACTGAAACAATCACAGGCGATCGGTATCGAACGCAATTGATGCGTTTGAGCCGAGCATTGAAAGACAAACGGCCGCAATACAACGAGAGACACGATAAAGTGATTTTGCAGCATGACAATGCTCGACCCCATGTTGCGAAAGTGGTCAAGACATACTTGGAAACGTTGAAATGGGAAGTCCTACCCCACCTGTCGTATTCTCCAGACGTTGTTCCCTCTGACTATCATGTGTTTCGATCAATGGCACACGGCCTGGCTGACCAGCACTTCCGGTCTTATGAAGAAATAAAAAATTGGATCGATTCGTGGATAGCCTCAAAAGATGATCAGTTTTTTCGACGCGGGATTCGTATGCTACCCGAAACATGGGAGAAAGTAGTGGCCAGCGATGGACAATACTTTGAATCATAAATGTATAACCAGTTTTTTACAATAAAGCCTCGAATTTCGGAAAAAAAATGGCGGAAGCAAAGTTGTACACCTAATATTTAATCAATTATTTTAATTTATTTATTACTTTAATATTATTATTATTATTATTAATGTGAATATTATTTTTATATTTGTTAACATTATATTGTTATACATTCTGATTTAAAACTAACTCGTGATAAACAATTTTTACGACACTATTATGCCTTTTTTTTTAGAAAAATCATTCTTCAGCTTTATAAAAACTCTTTATAAGCGCCTTTCCAATCCACAATATGGCGGCGAGTCATGTGATCTGAAACTCACTACATCAAAGGTGCCGATTCTTAGTGTCCATACTGTATGTACTTATACTATGCTGTAAGTATGAAAGTATAAGAAGCTCCGCACAATAAAAGGAACAGAGAACAGAGAATAAAAATTTCAACCTATCAGAAATCATGTATTGTGGACATTCATGTACACAGTTTCTGATAGGTTGAAATTCTTATTTTCTTTGTTCTCTGTTCCCTGTTCCTTTTGTGCGGAGTCCCTAAATTGCAAGCACTAAGAACATATTCCCGAGTATCTTTTATCTTTATTCAATATTCGGTGATCAACAAGAATAAAATAACATTCAAGTTGACAGAGTTGAATTTTTGAACGCAATCTTGAGGGCATGGTCAGTATACTACAGTAAGGTATAAGGATAATAACACCGACGAGATATTATTAAAAAGCGACATCCTTACGGGAGTTCGCGTCTTTGTGACTATTAAAGTAATTAAGAGTTAAAACTGATGATATCGTACTAATTTTTTGTGATTTATTAGTAGACGTAATTAGTAGACGTATTTATAACTCAATAATACTCGATTTTTCTTTAAAATTGTGATTTCAGTATTATCGTCAAAGATTTGATTATCAAGAGATGATAATCGCAGAAAAAAAATTGTAATTTTTCTGTAATATATAGAATATTATAGCTTTACAAGTATGCATATTTATTTATGGAACATTTATGTAATAAAAAAATCATGAATTTAATAATATATGCGTAAGAATCACCGCCTACACTCATAAAAAAAGGAGATAAAAAATCTTACCTTTTTAGAATTCTTCATTTTAGATGCATATCTATTGAATGTTAGTATGCAGTAACTATTGTTATATAGAGAGATGCTCTCTTATTGAAATTTTCACATGTTTATCATTTTTAAAATAACTGAAAATAACTAAAATAACTTCAAAATACATCCACGCACAGTCACGTTGTTTCATAAAATTAATTGCTGTAATCAGTACAGAAGGTAGATATTCATATTCAGGTAACATTTCGTCGCTAAGCAAGCTCAGCGATATGATCGATTATATCGCGGCGCAATTGCAGTAATGGAGAAACTGTGGGTTCTCTACTTTGATGGGGATTGGTGTCACCAAAAATATGGCCGCTAATAATGCGCAAGGAAATATGCGCGGCGAATGGAAACCGGGATCTTGTCCCTACTATATATGTATATAGTGTATATCTTTATACTGGCTAGATTCTGTTTTTCTAGGGATTCTAAGCAACCATGGTAGTAGGACTAGTATGTAGTATTAAATGGTATTAAAAGCGTGATGAAACGATCTGTCTCACATTTTTATTTCTCTTTACTTCAAATTGTTATTCTTGTCTTCGTCTCTGTCTATCTTCACCGTTTCAAATCGCACAATCGAGATAGAGCACAATACACTGTAATGTATGTACAGGAGTGATTGCCATCGATCGAAAGTCTAGTATGGCGCGTCCTAAACACAGAACGAGTACAGACCTGTGTGCTGACTGCGGGACACTTGGTGAGTGCAACATCATCTTTTCAATCATTCTTGTTACAATGACTCGGCTGTGCTCGGCCACGTATGGCTTCAGTGGGATCGCGTCATTCTTTTCTTACAACATAATTAGATAAACATGAGGCGAATACACATGTCTTGTAATTTACTTTCAGAATTCTGATCAATGCAATTAAGATCAACTTAAATTTTTCTTTATATATTATAAGTTTGCAAAAAAAAAGCTCTCATTTAATTATCATCGGTTTCTATTATTATGCTATTTCAGAGCCAGGATGGGCATCAATAAATAGAGCTATTTTATTATGTGATGATTGTTGTGGTATTCATCGTAGTTTAGGGCGTCATGTGTCACATATCAAGTCGTTACACAAGAGCGTTTGGAATGCATATCTATTGAATGTTAGTATGCAGTAACTATTGTTATATAGAGAGATGCTCTCTTATTGAAATTTTCACATGTTTATCATTTTTAAAATAACTGAAAATAACTAAAATAACTTCAAAATAACTAAAATAACTAAATATTCAGATGGTGCATACATTGAGTGATAACGGAGCCAACAGTATTTGGGAACATTCCTTGCTAGATCCCAGCAATTCCAAGATTAATAGACGAAAACCACAGCCCAAGGATCCTTTACAGTTAGTATTTCATTTTGTACAATACACAACTTTTATTGCTGAATATATAATTTTCAGATACTTATTGATGATTTTTGGAATGAATCAGATTTAAATAGAAATTGTTAGTTATTTGTTAGTGTTGTAGATTAAAATTTATTCTGAATAATATAGGGACAAGATTTTTGTGTATTTTCTCGTATGTGTATAATTATTTCTTACTTTATTTATTGCTTATAGTCCAGTAAAAGCAGATTTTATTAAGGCTAAACATCAACACTTAGCTTTCATATTACGGCCAAGTAAGGAAGAATGTTGTACTGAGGAGGAACTCGATAGACAGTTACATAGTAGCGTTCGTACAAGTAATTTAGAAACTTCATTAAGACTGTTGGCACAGGGAGCTAACCCCAATTATTTTTACAAGGTATATCTTATAATAATAATTTATATAATATATATGTAATACACACCAATGTATTACATATTGTATAATTGCTGTATTGTGAGAAGATGCTTTTATTAAATTATACATGTTTGTATATAGGAGAAAGGAACCACACCCTTACACGTGGCAGCTCGTGCTGGACAAGTTCTCCAAGTAGAACTTTTAGTAGTTAATGGTGCAAATCCAAGTGTAGTTGATTTAAATGGACAAACAGCTGCTGATATTGCCAAGTAAGTATAAATAATATTATCACCTATGGAGAATATTTCAATATTTATTTTAATCCTTTGCATCCTTTCTACCATTTCAGAATGGCAGGGCATATGGATTTATCTGAACGTATAATTGAATGTATGTATGAAGTAACAGATAGATTGACATATCATATATGCTCTCGTAAGCCAAATCATCGAAGAGATCAACATCTCATTAGCTCTGATTTATCTTCTTTTTTGAATAAAAATGAATTAGTTCTGGAAGGAAGAAACAGATTACAAACAGTATATAGACATTCATATGTTTTATTATTTATTTTTATTCTATGTTCTCATAAAAATTTTTTTTTTTTTTAGTTTACCAAATCATTTGCTAGAGGAGTTAGCTATGGACATTTACGATGAGGTGGATCGCCGGGAAACAGAAGCCAGTGAGTATCGCTTTTCTTTTATTTATTATAAATTATTATAAATTTGATTAAATATGCTATAATTGCGAATAGAGAGCATGAGTTTTGTTACTAATTTAGATAATTAATGATACATTTCTTTGTCGTGCTATTCCTTTGGAAGGGTGAGTAAACATTTAAACCTCAGTAAAAATTTAATTATCATATTAGCAAAAATATGTTGTACAAGGTATCTAAACAATAACTGAAACATATGAAATATGCTCAGACAAGTAGATTTTCATATTTTATGCATAGTTTGGTTTTCAACCGCATCTTTCCCGGAGAAATGTACTGTTCCATTTCTGCCAGTTAATCCACAATTGTCATCTACTAGAAATCAAGGGAGACAAAAATTAGCGAGATTCACGCTGAAGGAATTCACCACTCTTATCGTAGATTTACTGATTGAAGCAGGTCGGAGACATACGCTTGCTAACAATGCACTTCAAAGTAATAATACCAAATTTACTAACGCAATTATTTTATGAGAGTTACTTTATACATCATTTATTATATTTTTATATCTTCTGTACTTTTTTTAGATCCCGCAGTATCTATGCTTCGTAAAGAGCAACTTGGTAAGCATGGATCGCAAGTGTCTGACGATGAACCTTTGTATGACAGTGTTGCGTCTGACGACGATTATGCTGCTCTAACATCTACAGATAATACTTCATCTGACATTTCAAACCAGCTGAAAACTAATAATGAAGTAAGTTATTCATCAGGTAATTAATGACTCTAAATATAAATAAATCATTAACAAACATGACTA
>NW_012130128.1:647443-659943 GCF_000143395.1 Atta cephalotes | reverse complement strand
ATTATTACAAAATTTTAGAGATTAATTTATCTATTTTATAATACATCAATGTTCAATCACATGATAAATGCTGTAATAAAAATTTAATTAATCTAGAGCAAAGGTTCTAATGATGGAAATATGAATGGACATGTTGGAGAACAGGAACCTGAATTAGAGCCAGTACATGATATCAAAACATCTATTATACGTGGAAATCAACGACCAGCATCTATGTATGAGACTAGAGAAGGTCTACGAAAACCAGCATGGTCAACAACCATTTGTCAAGTAATTATCTTTTTTTTTAAACAAGTTGACAAAGTATATTCAATTTTTTAAGAAGAACCCTATATTTGATCGAAACGAATCTTAGTGCTTAAATAAATTTTTGTTGTGAATTTATATACATTCTGATTCTATATATTACGCACCGAAATGTTTCCCTTAACTTAAATAGGGCGTCTTCTGCTTGGAAAAAATCTAGAAAACTTGGAATTTTCAGAGAATTTTGTTGAAATTGTCAGGGATAATTTTTCAAATTCTATTTTTAAATTTAAATTCTATTGTTTGACTAGATCCTAATGCCAGATAGCAGCCGATCAGTTATTTGTAGTATGCTAATAGCATGTGAAGGAATAATATATGGTTTACAATAGAAATAGTGGTTGTAAAGTCTGAAATCGTAAGAAATTGACCAATTGCAATCAAATGTGAAGAAAATGATCGACTTAATTTCTTATTCAGATTTTAGGACATTAGATTTCTATTGTAGACCTCGCATATGTTGCTTCTACAATGTCGGTAGTCTTAAGTCTTATCAGTGAATCAGTGAAGTTGGTCAACTTGTACGACTAAAGATGCCTTTTCATACTTATGCTCGACTTATTTTTAGCATCAAATAGATCATGTAATCGAAATTGATGCTTGATATTAATTTTTATCGTGTTATCTGTTTTGTCACTAAAAATAAAAGTCGAGCATCAGCATGAAAAAGCACTTTAAATAAGACTACCGATTTTCTTAAGACTGGCTAAATTCGAATTTTAGAAAATGCTCAGATGGGAATTGATGCATTTAATGAATAAGTTCAAGCTTTAAAAAATAGATTTTAGATTTTGTGTTGTCTAAATGTTATTTATTTATAAATATTATTTATATATCTTTTGTTTTTTTTAATATAAGAATTATATTTATTATATTGTAAACAAGTTATGTTTATATAGGAGAGACCGGAGCACCATGAGTCACAAAAATTCAAACTCTTAAAATGCATCTAAATATAAAAATGTTTCAGTTTTTAAAAATAATTAAAGCATAATACATATTTTAAATTTTAATAAGTACATTTAGTAAATATTTATTTTAAGAAAAAAATAAAAACATTTCTTAAGAAAATGACTCGTGGTGCCTCATACCAAGGTACCATAAGTCACACACAAAATAGCAGGATTATTTAAGAAATAACGGTGACCAAAGTTGAAAAGTATTTCAATTAATTTATACATTTTTAGCATAGTCACTAATACAATAAAATATAATTACAATTAACATAATTATTAAATAATAAAATAGAAAATTAATAAAGAAAACAAATGAGAAATAATCTTTAATATAAGGTAAAAAATTTATTATGATAAAATAAAATTAATTGTTTAGAAGTATAAACTATCCTTTTAGTACATATATTTTCTGTTAGAGATGCATCAGATATCCGGAAAATATCCGATATTATCTAGCATCTTTTTATTATCCGATAGTCGGATATCATTAGTATCTGGGAATACATCCAGTTGAAATTTGATATTCAATTGATTTTTTTCTTATACAAATGTTGTAGAAAACAAGTATGCATATTCAAAACAATATTAAAACATTTTTATATGATTAAAAAGTTATTCATAAAATCATCATAAAAACATTAATGATTGATACTTTTCGATACAATGGAATTTAATCACCACCTAGATAAAAAATACGGACAACGAAGTAACAGTCATATTGTATCTGTAATATTAATTTAAACAGTAGTATTAATTTAAACATTCTAGATTATGTTAAACAATGATGATCCATGATACCCTGTGATCCATGGTACCTCGGTTTCCTCTATATAATTTTTGAACTATTTGTTGGAATGTTTCTAATGTACAATGTCTCTAACTTGAAATTTCGAATAAAATTCATGGAAAAATCTGGAATTCTCAAGAAATATTTCTATAAGATTTGAGTACTCACCCTGTAATAAAATGCATTCATGAGTAGAACCAGAATAGTAATATCACTTATTAAATAAAATGGATATAGGGCAATAGAAATCAAGCACGTTACGGTAACTCTTGTGCAAACCAATACAGTTAACAAAACAACTTTATACTTAATAATTAATCCGCTTACATGTTTCGGCTCACTTTTGAGCCATCCTTAGAGACAATATGATGTTGTAATTATAAAAAATTTTACAAACTAATTCACTTCAGTGAGCCACCTCCACCTATTAATGGAAACTATAATGTAAAAACGAATTCTAATAACAATCTAAAATGTATTAAAATTATTAAAAGATAAATTTATTAGGGAGGGGGGGGGAGCAAAAACGATTTATTGTGAAATAATAGAGGGTAGCTCAAAAATAAAACAAAAATTCCATATCGTAAATACTTAAATTCTATCTTCGATTTAGTCAAAAACCAGTTTTTGACTATTCAACGAATCAGTGTCAATTATATTGAAATTAATGAATTACTTTTAATGTACTTAAAACGTTAATCGCAAAGAAAAAGAAAAAAGAAGGGGAAAAAATTCTAATATTATAGTCCAGACAGACATCAAAACTGAATTTTTAATAATTTAATAATTTAATCTTAATGTAACAAAGAATATACATTGAGATTCAATCAGAAAGATTCAATTTTGTTTTTTAGATTGTTATTAGAATTCATTTTTACATTATAGTTTCCGTTAATAAGTGGAGGTGGCTCACTGAAGTGAATCAGTTGAAGTGAATCATTTATAAACAAAATTTTTTGTAATTACAACATCATATTGTCTCTAAGGATGGCTCAAAAGTGAGCCGAAACATGTAAGCGGATTAATTATTAATAAAGTTGTTTTGTTAACCGTATTGGTTTGCGCGTTACCGTGCTTGATTCCTTGACCTGTTATATCCAACCACTTTGTATTATTACGGAGTCTTTAGGAATTAATTTATATTTAATATCACTTATTAAATTGTACAAGTAATTCAATAATCTTTTGATACTAATAGGTATCTTTTAAGAATATTAATTGTCATATGTTGATGAAATCTAAAAATTATGAATAATTTATTATGAAAAATATTACCTCGGCCAGGAATCAAACTTGTATAATCAGTAATAAGTCGAAAAAGGCTCATCAAGGTGAAGTGAAAATAGGTTATGCATGCGCATTGAGTAAAAATTAGTAAACGCACTTTATGTGTCTTTTATGTCCATTTATTGACTGTCAAAGGAGATAAGGATGGTTTTTTCATTTATTTTTACAAGTGTTTTAAAACGATCTCATCATTTTATCTCATTCAAATTCTTTTTATTTACAAATGATACCAAGAAAAATCAACAATGTGTCAGTTATAACACATTCCTTGCTTATGATGTTACGATTCAATATGGCTGGAGCGAATACTCCAGAGCCTTAAATTATCGAGGCTTATTATCTATCTATCGTATTTATTTGTATTGTTTCATTTAGACAAAACGTGATACTGAAGTATTATCACGGAATAACACGCAAAGTTTGTGGGAATGTGGTCTACCTAATCTGCCACCCAGTGAAGAAGTAACTCGACGGACAGAACAAGTTACTAGGCGAATTCAAGAGCTATGGATGGCTATGCAAGATCCAAGCCAACGAGAAGCCTTCGTTCCTTGCGCTGAGAGAATACGTGTTGCTGTGGCCGAGTTAACAGCTATATTTCCTCAGGTAAAATTACTGTTTATTCTTTTATTTGTCCTTCTCTTTCGCTGATAGAAACAATCTCTACTGTATCTGTTGTAGAATCCAATTGAGGAGAATATCAGGTCTGCCTTACGCCAATTAAATGGCAATACCGGAAGACTTCAAGCAGAATGTTCCGGTCTTCAAAGATGCACCAGTGATGCCGAGCACATGGATCGTTGTTTACAACAAGTACGTTCATGTGCTTACGATATTGCCAAAGCAACTAAGCTACTCGTCACGCAATTTCAAATGTAGATTCTTTCAATGTCACAGAAAAGTTTACAGAAGTATTAAGGAGTGTCTTTATTTCTTACTGAGTCTATTAGATGTTTTTTCTTTTGAATCTCTCTTATCTCTAATGGAGGGGGGGGGGAGTATTAGTCTGAAATTTCCTTAATTGATATTCGTGAATTTAATGTACTATAAATTAACATATCTTTATTCAAAATTAATGTATGTAATTGAATTGTTTCTTTAGTTTGAAAATCAAAATCTATGGAATAAGATTATGTAATTTAAAATTATGTAAATTGTGAAAAATATTTATTATGTCATTACAAAAATTGTTCACAAAGTAGTTGAAGAAAATATCCAGATCTATTACATTCGCGAATATCAATTAGAGTACTGATAGTTATGGAAAAACATTTTATATAAATTTATTTTTCAACAATAATTCATTCATTCATCATTCTTTTGTTAAGTTTAATAAATACTAAGCGAAATAATTTTTTCTTTTATTATTATTAGATTATTAGAGAGAGAGGGGGGGAGAAAGGGGGAGAGAGGGAGGAAGAGAATTATTAAAAATATAGTTAAAAATTATTTAAATAATTATGATTGAATACAATCTAACACAGATTTGAAAACATGACATTGTTTGAAATATACAGGGTGTTTGATAAATCTTTTGCACAGGGGCAGAATGGATTAAACTGAAAAGGCCTCTATCATTTTGTAATTTTCTCAATAGTTAATAAGATAATAATTGCTAAAAATTGCCGAAAATTGGTCTTCAATAATTTTTTACTCAAATCAATGACTCAATGAAATGAAATTTCGGTCCGTTTACAGTCAGAGTTCGTCACGATCAGAGACTGTACTCAATTTTCGATTTCGGTTTCGGTTTCAGTCTTTTTACCGATAACGATTTCGATCTTTTTGGTTCTGAAAAAAATCCGAAATCCAAGCGATTTTGGTTCTTTTACTGATAACTATAATCATTTGGATTTAAGTTTTTTTCGATTACGGTATATGATTATCTACTGTAGAGAAAGATAATACACCAACATAAATTGCATATTTAAGAAAATTCATGTTTATTTTAAGACAATATTGAATTGGAGATATGTAAGCACTAAGCAGTGTAAGGTCCATTTCTACCAATGCAGTTTAATCTCGGTTCAACTTAGGGCCTTAGCAGAAGGCTGACTTATAATCTTAAGACAGTTGCGCGTTACTAAAGACATGAGCCTTAGGCCCAATTCCACAATTCCACTCTTTAACTCTTAACCGAGATTCAACTTATTTCTTTCCAATTCTAGAAAAGAGATGAGGAATAAGTTGAACCACAGTTAAAAATTAATCATGAATTGTGGAACTGAGTCTTAATTATAAAATATTATCTTAAGATTACAAATCAGCCTTTCTGCTATGATCCTTATTTTTCATCTTTTTCTAATTCTTAAAACTAGAAAAGGAAGAGTTACTTTTAACCGAGATTAAAATTAAACTACAATTAAACATTGGTAGAAACGGGCATAAGCATTTTAACTCTAAACTAGTGTAAAATAAATAGATCATTTTTCTTTCTTTGTTGCTGTTTCACTTTTATTATCTTCTGCGACATTTATGTCGACTACGTCAGCGATTTGTAGTGTTGCCAATGATCGTTTACAGCGTTTATAGTTAATTTTCTATAAACTAACATATTATTCTTACGTAAATTATCATAATCAAGCAAGAAAGAAAATAATTCTGTGAACACTCTGTAATATTGCTACTTAAAATCCTTTTCCTCTTTAAGATTCTCCTGAGTAATCGCAGTGGCAACATTGGATTATGACGTCATAAGTGAGAAATGATACGTTAAAGTTTCTTGCATAACATTTGTAAATAAAGAGAATTTAGATAAAACCAAATAATGAGATTGCTTTAAAACACTTGTAAAAATGGGTGAAGACTAACTCCTTATTTATCCTTCTGAATCAGTAAATAGTGGCAAAAGAAACGTGACATGAAAATAGGCTACGCATGCGCATTGAATAAATTTTGATAAATTTTTCGGTTTTCTCATGCCTTTTACAATTATTTACTGACTATCATGGGAGTTAAGTCTTCATTAATTTTTACATGTATTGCAAAAACCGACCAACCATAGGCGAGCATTCCTCTCTTTTTCGACTGTAAAAGGGGAATGCATTATTCTTGTTGTTCATCACAACCGATGCTCGGCTATAGGGATATGTATGATTATTACATCATATGTATGTTTGGGGATATGTATGTTGGTAGCTGTAGACTGTAGTCGACGATCGTACGTACCGAAGAGGTTAAAAAATCCGAACTGAAAACTGGATTGAAATCTAACCGAAAAACATTTTCAGTCCGGTTACGGTCCGGTTCGGTCCACTAACCTGCACAACATTTCGATCCGATTATCGATTTCGATCTGATAATAATAATGGTTATAGTTCGGTTATCAGTTTCGATTCCAGTCTGAGTCCTTGATTCAAATATTATCAACTTTACAGAAAAACTGCAAAAATTGTTTATTTTTTCTTATGAAGTTCTGAGAATTTTTTCAGAATTTTTTAATATCGCATTTTTATGGTGGTAAAAATAAGAAAATGCAGTAAAAAGTTGAAAAACTTAAAAAAAAATTTTTTTAGAGTTTTATGAAAAGAAAGTAAACAATTTTTATCTCTTGCAGTTTTTCTGTAAAGTTGATAGTATTTGAGTAAAAAATTATTGAAGACCAATATTCGGCAATTTTTGTTAGAGGAATGGGATGGAAATCAAGTATAAGTAGAACTAAAATGCTAATAAATATTTATTTAATAACCTCGTACAGAAAATTCACACTTTGGTTGCGAGAGATACACACAAGTAGTAGCGCGCGTATTGAAATGTATTGGGTTGTCCGGAAAGTTCGTGTCGATTTTGAAGGAAAATTGAAATACAGAAGATTTAAATTTTAGTACATATTTATTAAATTATATAGGTTAGTCGGCACGAACTTTCCGGACAACCCAATATAAAAAAAAGAAATAATGACGAAAACCGAGAGCGTTGTCGCGCTATCCTTTATATATGGATCACTCTATCAATCAGAACTATCAACAATTTTAGTAATTAATAATATCTTGTTAACTTAAATTGCGAAAATTGCAAAATGGTAGAAAATTTTCGATTCAGTTTAGTTCACTCTATCTTACGGTACCCTGTAACACACACACACACACACACACACACATCTGCACGCACACACACACACACATCTGCACGCACACACACACACACAACAAAAAATCATGTAGTAGTATGATTTATTAATATCTAACAAAGACTGAATAGCGGCAAACCAATGAATTCTACATGTGTGCAAGTTAAGTTTATAAGTTTCGTTTAATAAGTCTTGCTCAAGTAAAGGACCCCGCATCAATCTTATAGAAAATGTCTTTCAGCGGATTTGGCTAATTTTTGGATATGTTGTAGTTCTCAAAAATTCGCAGAAAGACATTTCCCATAAGATTGGTGCGGAGTCCTTTTATATGTGAATTTTGTCACTGAAATGCTAAACTATAGGTTTATTCAGAAACGTTAGAGTGCTTTTGTATATCATCTTATTCTTGTTTAACATTATAAATGACAAAGATGAAACGACACATAGAGACATTAAGGCTACGTTTTAAAACTTTCTCTCCGAGGAAAATTTTATTCGAAATATATAGTACACGTAACATATACTATAGCATAAAAAAGTAAAATCTTCCTCGGAGAGGAAGTTTTGGAACGTAGCCTTGGATAATGTTTCCGAACATAGCCCGGTAAAAGATTATTTTGAAGGCTGGAAAATTCCTGGATATAAAATGTTAACAGATATTTTCACTGTATGTATAAGTCTTGTATATGTTTATCGCGTGCACGCGAGTTCTTATTGCATTATCATTGAAGGAATTTAACAAATGTATTATATATAAAAGTAAATTTTAAATCTGATTGTGAGATAACTCGTGTAAGATACAGATAAAAATTTTTTTACATCTGTTTGAAATATTTATTAATGCTATCAGTTTCCAAAAACTGTAAAAATTGAATAAACTCTCATACTGTTTTTCTATATGAATCATTTTAATTTATCTAGTCGATTTTCTTAAAATCTTTGTAATAAAAATGTTTCTGACAAAAATCAATAATTTAAAGATATTTAATATTTCATGTCAATATGTATTAAAATAAAGTATAAAATATTTGGCTAACTATTGGTTTTTATTCCTTTAATATTTTCATATATAGAATAATTAGAGAAATTATATTATGTAAAAAAAATTATATAATTCTATTTAAAAATTATTATATTATATTAAAATTATAATATAATTCTATTTTAAAAATTTAGATAATCTGATTTGACCTAAAGGATATCTCCTCATGGTTAACCAAGTTCACCAGCTTTGTTCTGTCCCTCGTAACTAAATAATTTTTCTGAATTTTTATTTTAAACTTAAAGATTCAGAGATGTCAAATGGTTTCGCCGTGTCATGATCCATCGCTAATGTCAACGTTTTGTGAACCTTATTTACTTTATTAGAGTGAGAAGCACACTGAAATTGAGTTGCTCCTCCGAAGATTTCCTTTTATACAAACTCTGTTACGAGGGAGGAGAGATTTCGAGGGAGGAAAAAAGAGAAAGAGCTGTTTTCCATAATTTACTTACATTATAGCCCATATCTCTGTTTAAGTTATCTGAATGTTTTTGAATTTCCAAAGCCTCCCTGTACTTCGTGAAAAATATGCCGTAACTGTAGAATCGTTTTTTCAAGATTTTTGTCACCGAAGTATTTGGTGACTGAATGCTGTATTTAACTGATTGTATATTTCTGTCTGACATCCCGTTGATATTCCTTCATGCACACATTGATTATTTTCCCAATTTCATCGATGTATACTTTTCTGCAAAGGTATTTTATATACTCCTGCAGAACTGAATAGAGGCCTTTTCTTTAGGATTTTTCAAGATGTAAATGCTTGGAAACTTGAAAAATGATTCGGATATTATGTTTGATATAATATTTTTTCAAAATCTTGTTGACCCGGCAAAACTTAAAGATTTTGAGAAAATTATCTGAATAAATTAAAATGGTCTACCCCGGCTATGTCCCAAAATTCACTGCCAGCGCTGAAAATTTACAGTTTATGTTACATATATTATACATTTTCAGCACTGGCAGTGAATTTTGGAATACTGCCCCTCTATATTTTAACATTAATTTGTATAACGAAAATGATACAATGATATTAATAATCTATGATATTATAATCTAAGTTTACACTATTTATAAACCCTATTGTATATTATTGTATATATCTTATTTCAATGTATTATTATTTAATCCATATAACCTTTTAATTAGTCTTTATATATTTTATAATTTTTTGCTATCAAAAACAATCTGTACAATATTGCAGATACAAAAATAATCAAATGTTAAACATTATTTTATTTGACTTGTTAAATTTGGACAATAAAATATATTATTAATGTTATAAAGTAAGGCAATATTACAATGATATATCTATGAATTTTTATTACTATACATAGATGTGTATAGTAATAATATTGTACCACTGTACTATAATTTGTATAGTATAATAATAATCTATATAAATTATAAAACAATACATGTGAACACTGTAACTGTAATATATGATCTCAGAAAATGGAATGTATTTTCGCAAAATAATTCTATTAATTATCTAATGAAATGTCTACTATACAGATGTTAATACACGCACGCACGCACGCACACATACACGCAAATTTAATGCATAGAATACACTTGTATGTGAATACATCAACGACATATACACCTAGATTAAGCATTCTGTTAGTAGCTTGAAATTGACAATTTAAGTGGATCACAGATTTCTATATACTACTAGACTGCTGACTTGTTTGAAAAAGTGATCCCCAATTTTGATGCAATATTATACGCATGCGTCGTGACATATATCTGCATATGCGCACACATCAGCATACTATTTTGATAGGTTAATCTATTTAACAGTATTAAAACTACCAAATGCTTATTTTCATAATCCAGTTATTATAATTATTCTAATTTATAAGCAATTAAATAAGATCGCGTCTTTTATACATGTTTATTGATATTCAATTGTCTTTTCAATATCTTTATCTTTTTACTTGTACTCTTTCTCTTCCAAAAAAAATAAAATTTTTCGCTATGAGATACTACTTTCATAATAAGGCTACTTTTTTTATGGTGACGCTCGACGTTTATTTTCAATGTTAAAACATGTAATCAAAATTGATGCTTGATATTTGTCAATTTTGATTACGTGACTTGTTTGAATTGAGCATCGAGTATCAAAATTGAACTCAAAGTTGAACTTTAGCGTTTTCGATCACGTGATCAGTTTGATGTTCAAATTGAGCGTCGAGCATGATGCAGCCTAAGATTATATGTTTAACATGTGAACAGTTGATGCAAAACACAGCCATATTGTATTCCTTTGGATATATTTGTGACGCATGCGCAGAACTACTATACAATTTCATTTCACATAAGTTTGTCCTAAAGAGTTAACAGTCTAGTAGTATTGGGAATGTGCATTTTAAATGATTTTCAAGAGATGGCGTAATTGATACTTGGTCGCATCGGGCTATATTGTTGCTACCTTCATGTTTAAAGCACCATCATATGGCTTTAATTTTCAGTATGTGTCATTTTGCCGAAGTATAAATAACATTGTTTTTTTGAGCATTGAATATGTCGAATTTTGTGCTAACAAAACGCAATTTGCGAGAAGTTTTGCTTTTTTGCTTCCATTTAAAGAAAAGTGATGTTGAAAGTCAACGAATGCTGTCGGAAGCTTATGGTGATTATACTCTATCGATTTCAACTGTGAGTATTGTTTCGACGCTATAAAAAAGGTGATTTTGACAAGGAAGACAACCGAAAAAATTTGAAGAGAAAGTGGAACTTTACTCGATCAAGACCCGAATCAAACGCAAGAAGAACTTGCAGAATCATTAAATGTTGATCAATCAATGTCAATTCAATTTCCAGACATTTGAAGGTCATTGGAATGATTCAAAAGCAAGGCAATTAAGTGCCATTGAAGGTGAGGAACATCGAAAGGCGCAAAATGATCTGTGAATTGTTGCTTCAAAGACACAGAAGAAAAATTTTTTTGCATTATATCGTGACGAATGATGAAAAATGGATATGTTATGATAATCCGAAGTGCAAAATCATACTGCAGGCCAAGTCGAACTAATATCAACGGCAAAGCCGAATATTCATGGCGCCAAGCTCATGCTCTGTATTTGATGGATGTAGTGTATTATGAGCTGTTCTAATCCAACGAAACCATCACTGAAGAACGCTACTAACAACAATTAATGCAATTGAGCCGAGCATTGAAGCAAAAACGGCCAGATTACGCGACAAAATGACTTTCTAGTACGACAACGCTCGGTTACATGCGAAATTGATCAAGGAAACATTAGAAGCGCTCAACTGTCTTATCACATCCGTATTCTCTAGATATTGCTCCTTCCGATTACCATCTGTTTCGATCGATGACTCATGGCCTATCTGAGCAGCGCTTCCATTCTTATGAAGATACCAAAAAATAGGTCGATTCGTGAATAGCCTCAAAAAAATTTTTTCGACGTGGAATCCACCTCTTAGAGAATCCACCAGAAAGATAGGAAAAAGTAGTGGCTAGGATGGCGATGGACAATATTTAAATATTTTAAATATTTGAATCAATTTGTAACCATTTTTCACAATAAAGCCGTATTTTTACCAAAAATCCCTTAAAATTAATGCACACTCCTATATACACGTACGCACGCATATATATATATATATATATATACATACAGGGTAATCCAGACTATCCGTACGGGCACATACATATTCTTCATGAAAAAGTGAGTCGAAAATGTCAATAGCAAAATATTGTGATATCAATAGTTTTTAAACAGTGAGCTCTAGATGTCTAATCATAAGGCACGCAATTCGCACCATCAGAAGCGGCGCAACTAAGCAGCCGGCGAACGCTTTAATGGATACCGCTAAACGGCACGATATCGAATAAATATTGCAAAGATTCGTGAAATTTCTATATTAAGAGGATCCTGAAGCTGTCTGTATTACCGACTAAAGCATATAATTTTTGTACAATACTTTTTTCTCTTTTACAGATTCGAAAATCCTTTTCTAGAATTAAAATATACGCATTAATACGTGTTTGTGAGGTGAAACTTGTGTTGAGAAAGACTAAAA
>NW_012130128.1:606165-647423 GCF_000143395.1 Atta cephalotes | reverse complement strand
CTCATCATTTGCGAGAGGTTTTAATTTTTTGCTTCAATATGAAGAAATCTGCGGCTGAGGCTCATCGAATGCTCTCAAATACTGGTGAGGCCGCTATTAGTGAAAGAACGTGTCGTGAATGATTTCAACGCTTCAAGAACGGTGATTTTGACGTCGAAGACCGGCATAGCGGTGGAAGAGAGAAAGATGCAGAATTGGAGGCATTACTTGAGCAAGACTCGTGTCAAAATCAAGAAGAATTGGCACGATCATTGGGAGTGACTCAACAAGTCATTTCAAAACGCCTCAAAGCCATGGGAATGATTCAGAAGCAAGGAAATTGGGTGCCGTACGAATTGAAGCCGAGAGATGTTGAACGGCGTTTGTTTGCTTGTGAACAGTTGCTTGAAAGGCAAAGACGGAAGGGATTTCTGCATCGCATTGTGACTGGGGATGAAAAATGGGTTCATTACGATAATCCCAAGCGCAGAAAATCATGGGGAGTTCCCGACCATGCTTCCATCCGTCGACGGCCAAACCGAATATTCACAGCTCCAAGATCATGCTCTGTATTTGGTGGGACCAGCTCGGCGTAGTGTATTATGAATTGTTAAAATCGATTGAAACAATCACAGACGATCGGTATCGAACGCAATTGATGCGTTTGAGCCGAGCATTGAAAGACAAACGGCCGCAATACAACGAGAGACACGATAAAGTGATTTTGCAACATGACAATGCTCGACCCCATGTTGCGAAAGTGGTCAAGACATACTTGGAAACGTTGAAATGGGAAGTCCTACCCCACCCGCCGTATTCTCTAGACGTTGCTCCCTCTGACTATCACTTGTTTCGATCAATGGCACATGGCCTGGCTGACCAGCACTTCCGGTCTTATGAAGAAGTAAAAAAATTGGATCGATTCGTGGATAGCCTCAAAAGATGACCAGTTTTTTCGACGCGAGATTCGTACGCTACCCGAAAGATGGGAGAAAGTAGTGGCCAGCGATGGACAATACTTTGAATCATAAATGTATAACCAGTTTTTTACAATAAAGCCTCGAATTTCGGAAAAAAAACGGCGGAAGCAAAGTTGTACACCTAATATTTTCTAACATTTCTTAGTATAACATGGCGTCTGAAGCTGTCAAGTCGTGACATTTGTTTGATATGAAATTGCAACCTGTATTTATGAAATAATAATTAACGAACACATAGTTTGCACGAATAAATAACAGTTTTTAGAATTAGACTGAGATGCTTCATCGCGACGAATTTGTTATACGAACGTGCAACTGACACTGCGTGTATCATAAATTGCGTGAGATATTGGTGTGGTAGTATACAATGTTACATCGCAGAACGGTCACGATTCTCCCTAGGAGACAAACCCTTGCCTACGGCTGTTCTTAAACTAGAATAATCTGAGAGATCGTGACTATCGTGGATTCGTCGTTGTTCCACGGTTGCCGATTCTCTATAAGTAAATCAAAAACCTTATGCGGACGCCTGCATGTAACACAGCCGCTAATTGGTTGGATCGCGCATATACTCGCACGATGCAAACCATACACCTCTCAAATCGGTGCGGATACTCGGTGGAGATAATGACGGGTAGTAGTGCGATAGTAAACCTTTCTGTTGTCGACCGATTTAAGCCCGAGACATATGTCGCAAATTATCTCGCGGTGAGTTGATACGAAGTTGGTTAAAAATCGATGTTACGCATAATGAACTAGCGAGCCAATCGTAATAATCATCCAAGTAAATCGGTCGAGTACGCGTTGCATGTGATAGATCAATCGGGTATATGATGGCGTTTCATGTCGCGAACATGTGATTAGGATTTTCGAGAGAAAAAACGTATTGAACTGTAGGTCACGCTCTAAAAATGGGAATTGTGCGATACACAGCGGCAACGATTCGGATGCGCGGTCAAAGCGGAGTGTGTTAGGGTGATGCCTGGCGCTCGAATATGATAACGCCCGTAATCCATGTAGCTGAGAGCCAGGCAATGTGGTTGAGGGCCGATGTAAATTGCATTTGGATAACTCACCTTAATGGTCACCTGATAGCATGACTCTCTCTCTCAATCTCTCAAGCTTCTCGTCCAGCAACAGTAGCTCAGCGTCTCCAACAGACTCACGTGGCGTGACTCGGCGTCTTTTGGCATTGATCTTGTTGTCATCACGATTCTCGCACTAGTGGGAAAAAAGGGAATTGGCATGTGATCGAAGATTCACTAATTCCCCGAGCGCTTACAATAATATGCATTTATTTGGTTGTAAAAAGTTATTAAGTTTAAATTAGTATTCTTATCAAAAATCTTTACTAAAATTATCTTTACATGCTTGTGATGTATATTTGGTGCTTACGCGTATTAAAGTTACACAGGTTAATTAACATTTATCTAATAAGTTTGTTAGGAACGTGGTGAATTATGCTACGAGGGCTACAAGTCAATAAGTTTTTAGAAAAACATAGTAAACTTTTTTAAATCGATTTACTTTCATTTCTCAACATAGTCTCCTTTCAATATACAGCTCAATATACTTGATCCAACGATTCTCCAACTTTTTCAAGCCGTTCGAATAATATGATTTATCGAACCCTTCAAAATAAGCCTCTGTTTCGGCGATGAGCTGCTCTCTGGTGATGAATCTCTTTCCTCCGAATCATTTCAGATTTGGAAACAGGAAATAGTCGCAGGGAGTTAAATATGGAATATGTTGGATGAGGAAGCAATTCGTAGCGGAATTCGTTGAACTTGGCCATCGATCCCGAGCATGTGTCTTGATGGAAGAGCATTTTCTTCTTCATCAAATGACGTTTTTTCTTTAAAATGTTGTTGAAATGGTCCAAGCTGCGTAGTAATCACCATTGATCATTTGCTTCGACGGAAGATAATCGATATGAATTATACCGCGTGCATCCCCATAAAACTATGGCCGTTACCTTTCCGTCCGATTTTACGGTTTTCGCCTTCTTCGGAGTTGGTTCATCCAGTGAAGTCTATTGTTTTGACTATTCCTTCGTTTCGGGTGTGATCCATGTTTCGTCTACAGTAATGAATCGACGCAGAAATTCATCTAGATTGAAACATATCCAAACATTGTTTTGAAATCGTCATACGGTCACGCTTATCCACAGCGAGCAAACGCGGCACCCATCTTGCCGATAGCTTTTTCATATCCAATTTTTCGTGCAAAATTCACTGTGTCATGTAATATCCCTATGGCCTCAACAAGCTCACGCATTCGTCGGCACTTTTATTCGTCGATCAGTCAAAACAATACAATCGTGGACTTTATCGATGATTTCTGATGTAATAGCCTCAACGATGTATGTAATAGCCTTGGACGTTCCGAACGAGGTGCTCACATGTGGATGTACGACCACGTTTAAATTCATTCATTCAATTGTATACAGTCGCAAACGTTGGTGCAGATGTGCTATCAACATTATCCAACTCAGCTTTGATTTTTTTCGGCATTAAACCTTTCATATGTAGATATTTGATTATTGCACGAAATTCGGTTTTTTCCATTTTGAAAAAAATATAAATGTTGTTCGCTTTAATCATCTACAGAAATGAAACCATGATGAATTCCGCTCAAAATTTAACAGTAATCAGCTGAGAGATGCTATTTGTCAAAAAATAATGTGACATGACATTGCGAGTGCCCTCTGATAGATTTTCTAAGAACTTATTGACTTGCTCTCGTACTTATTATACTATGTTATTACTACTAAGTATTGGTTATTTATTAGAAGTTAGCACGCTAACTAATTACGCTAATGTTAAAACATAAGGATACTATTATAGCAAAAAAATTACAAGACATTGAGGAAGCTCATTGAGAAAATGCGAATGAAGATAGGATTAACAATAACTTGAATGGACATCACGTGACTTAGTAGTTAGATCCTTTTAGTCTGAAGTCCGGAAGCAAAAAGAACGAGGGAAGCTTCCTTCCGAAAAGGGTTGGCGTCTCTCGCCTTACTTCTACGCATTTTCTAATTGAGGAAGGAAATTTGCCTTAAAATAGATTTCTTACGTCGCTCTCGTTCTAAGAAATTTATTATCAGATATAGGCACAACAGAGAAATCATCAGCATCAGAACTATGCGGTTCAGTGGCAGGACTGAAGTCTATTAACTCGGAGGAGAAGCCAGGCCTGTGTTCGAGACGAGAAGCGCCCTGATATTTTTCTCTGTTGTCGCCAATTGTTTACACTAGTTATGCTAGTGAGAAAGAGAATTGTCGTGCGGACGTAATACCTCCCCCCCTATTTTAAAATGTTAGACGCTAATATTTTATCGTTCTTAACACTCTTGGTTACCTAGCGGTTTATGTTTTACCTATTCTGAGGATGCTAAGTGTTTGTATTAATGTTTGTTTAGATATTTCCTGAGTTCACTATATGAGCGCGCTCTATTTACTGGATTTCGTATTCTCTTATGTGGTATTCGGGTGATGTCGTCGACTGTATTTGTAAAAACGGTAACTGGTCGGTAGGGTCTTCCATTCCCAGAGCCACCTCGGTATCCATGTATCTTGAGCTTGGTTGCAGTCGTCCCAGATGGAGCAATAAGTTAGTCAATGATCCCCAAATTGCAGTGAGCAAGTGGAGGTTCCATCCATAGATTGAATGGAGTGCGTACTCGTGGATTAGTGTCGATTATCAGCTTACCAAATTCGCTATTATGAATATGGCCAATATTCCGCTTGCCGAGCCGAAAGTTACGAATCCCTGTCAAGCTCAGCGCGCTGCTCTTTACTATGATTTAAAGATTTCTCTAATAGGTTCAACATAGAAATGCTCCCAGGCGACATCGCGGATTATTATATTTAGCGCAGCGGGTCTCTCCATGGGAAACATAATGTGAGCTTTGAGCTGGTCTAGGTCTTTTATTGTATATATCCTTGGTCGCTAAGATATTCGGGCTTACATATAAAGTGGATGAATGGCAGGATGATAGGGCCAGAGATTCTGTAGGCTTGTTGCTAATCCGAAACTAAATTTCTTGGACTTCAGTACATGATCGGTAGCAGTTCATGTAGTTCTTCGGTGTGTTCTGTCTTATTAGGATGTGCAAACGTAGAAGTAAGAAATACGAAATTCTGGTGCGTGATTGGAAGTTTATTGTAACAAATTCTGTGTGTCGAATTTTACATTCTATCAGAATAACGCATTGAATAATATGTATCACTTCTCCTGTTATGACGGCAGTACATCCAGGCGATTTCATTATCCTGAAGGCCATTTCATCCGGGACGATACTGGATACTATTCATATAGATCTTCCATTATACATTTTTTTGTTTTATCCAAAATAGAATCCGAGATTATTAACGCGGATATTTTATCAAACGACTAGGTAGTGACAAGGCCATAGTAGAAGTTAGGTCGGCGAAAGCCGCTAAATTAGTTACCAACCCGGCTGTTGAAAAATACAAAATCAGGACCTTCCATTGTATTGCGTTCTCAGAACGGGTATCGTTAGGAATATAGACCAATCTCTCCTTAGAATGTATCAAGGACAGTAATCGGTCATCAGTTAAAATTTTGAGTAGAGAATTGAACCGACGCATGATTATAAATTATGAAACGACTTATATCCCTTTAAGAACTTTTTATATCAAGTTTGCAAAATAGTCATTGCCTAGAGATATCATTTTATTCAATGCTAAATATGCTTTTGAATGCCCAAAATTAGGATATATTATGTGTGCTACAGAGTGGGATATATATAGGAAAGGATTGCAAAAGTTCGAGTAAGACCGAAATGCCTTTATTGCAATCAGAAACACGATAAATCTATTGATTGTGCACAGATTACTATCTACAAAATGCATTAATTGCGGTGGAGAACACCTGGCAACTTCGTTTGACTATCCGTCAATTCGGAAGCACAAGGATGTCATTAATCTTGTTGCATATAAGAACATATCTTACGTCGAGATGAAAAGAATAATTACTGCAAACGGCAACTCAATCTCTATGTTCCTCCATCTCTATGAATCCTTCTTATAATAATTTTCCTTATATCTCTAATAATTTTCAGCAGTCGCTCTATAAAGATCACGACATAACTACATCCAATATATTTTCTAATCTGTATTCTGAAGATCCTGGGGATATCAGGACAGCATACTACCTGAGCTATGCGGAAGCAGCAAATGCATTTTCGCCGAGGCGTTCCCTCCGTAAGCCGAAGATTGTCAATATGGATTCTCTTCCGATAGGCAACGCTCGTTTGGAGACATCACAAAGGCGTCGTGGTGGCGGACACCCGTCAGCTTCTAAAAATAACACCTTTATTACGCAACAACATAACGAAATTCTTTGTGAACACAATGATCGCCTTACGGAGGACAGAATTTTGTTCTTCCAAGGAATGAGAGAACTCTTGCTCTGTCAATTTTTGAGCAGATATTAATACTCTTATCCAGCAAAAATCTGTTCAATAATCAGCAACTATCAATCATTGACCCCATTGAGTAACGGTAATATTATCAAGATTAGATAACTTTATCAAAAATTCTAATCTCAATCTTGATTTTTTTATTAATCTATTCGCCAGCACTGGATCTAACAACTCTTTTGATTTCACTAGAACTTCAGAAACACTAAAATTCATTAATAACAGAAGAGTTCCTTGCTTATTTAGCAATTCAATGGAATTGTTGCGAGGTTAGAAGTGAATTACCTCAACTGCAGTCAATCTGCAAGAATTACGACATTATTTGCATCCAAGAATTGCTTCTCTTTCTATCCTCTATTTTTTCTCTGCGCGGATTCTGTGCCGTGAGAGCGGATATAACTAATCCAGATATGAGAGGAATCTGCATCTTAATCAAATATAGTTTTTACTGTTGACCAAATTGGAAGGATAATTCGATAGAGATGCTTGGTGTGGAAATGTCTTCAGACAACGAAAAATTCACAATTATCAACATCATTATCCGAATTGCAACACTCCTGCTCAATTCTGTGAAGACCTCATGAAGTTTGAAAACTTAAAAGTTAACTGCATTCTTGTTGGGAATTACAATGCCCATCACTCCCAATGGGGCTGCTCAAACGGAGGCCGCAGATTGGTTCTAGCATCATTATACTTGCATTCTTAACGATAAGCAATTTATGTTGTTTCTCCCACCTCTGGCCTGTCAGTTATAGATTTGACCATAGCTATCGCTAATATGGCTCCCCTGTGAGATGTATATAAAGGAGGATACCTAGGGCAGCGACCACTACCCCATCACGGTCAGAATTGGTATCAATTTAGTTTTGCGTCAACGATACGTCTATAAGATTAACCTTAATACTAAAGAGTTGATTTTCAGGACGCCCCGGTTTATATGATTCATTTGTCACAAAGACACTCCTCTAGGGATTGATTCTCAACCCCTTACTTTTTAATCCTTGAGCAGAATCAAGGAATATGTTGTGAAGGAAGCTGAATTTCTTCAATACGCAGATGATATAATCATCTTTGCTGCAGATAGCAATCCCTTAGAAGCGCTCTCCAAGGTGCAAAAAACTCTGAATAATATTACAATTTCCTTAGCGACAGAAGTTTAGACTTTTCTCCTTCCAAATTCAAATGGATGGTTTTCACATTCAAAAAGAACAAATCAATCGCTAATCATTTGCTTATGATGGGACAACAGGCCATTCCAAGGACTGAACAAGTCAGATTTCTAGGAATGACTCTGAACAATAGAATGGAAGGTAATTTTCACTTCAAATATCTTGTCCAAAGGAGACGAGCGATTATCAACATCATTTCCTCGCTCACGGCTGTATGGTGGGACTCCCAGTGCTTGCTCTCTATTTACAAGTATTTAGGGGCGCCATAGAGTAGCCTGCTCTATTTTTGCTTGGCATGACAATTTCAACATTTTTCTTCAATTGAAAAGATTACAATACAAGACCATCAGACAGTGACACTGGGGTACAGACAATCGACCCCAATTAACTTAATGTTATGTAAGGCAAGATTTCTGTTAAAATGCATGTCAAAAAAGAATCCGGTTTTATTATTAATTATATTAATTAATAATCTAAAACGTTTGAAAAGGATATTGTTTACTGGTAAGCAAAAACGCTCATTCTCAAGAAATCCCCTTCTTTTAAATTTTATATCACTAACAAACACGGCTGGCACGGAACTGGCGCATATGCATAGATATTACTCTTTTCCAGCGTTTGAACGCGATTATTCGGCCTTCAGCTTTCCGCAAATTTGTGACATGCCTCAAAGATAATTCTAATTGTGAAATCGCTCAGGAATTTAATCATAATCTCCAGGATCTTGACAATTCTGTTCTTATAATCTATACGGACGGATCTAGAATATCGAAGGATGGTTGCGCAGGTGTGGTCTTTTACTTTACACCAGAGCTTGGCTACTGCTTTAAATATAAATTAATTCTTTAGATTATACAGCAGAAGCTTGGGCTATTTTGCAGACCCTAATCTCCGCATTAGATGCGGGTTACCTTACCTTAAAATCATAATTTTTTATGATTCGGAGTGTGTTGGAGGCTATCAATTCAATTAAGCTGATCAATGTAATTATATCATTCACAGTATTAAAACAACTTTTATTGCAATTGGAGAGAAGCGTATCAAATGCTCTTTCTTCTGGCTTCCGAAGATATTCTGGGGAATGAGATGGTTGAAAGCGGTTAAAGAAGCATGTTCCTCGGCCCCAAGAGAATTCTTTTTAACTCCCTATCCGGATCTTCAAGCGGAGGCTAGATCTAAATCGCAGTTGCGCTTTCACAACTATCTTAAGAACAAAGCCAGGGATACTGGCGCGTATTATTCTACCTATATCTATCAGAGTCAGTGAAACCCTGGTACTTTAAACTTCCTCTTAATAGGAGCGAGATAGTATTAGTCAACAGACTGAAATCTAACCATTATAACCATTATAACCTTAATTACAGTCTTTATAGAAAGAATATGATAGATTCCTGCGGGAACCCTAGGCAGGATGTCAACCATATCATTTTTAATTGTCTGCTCACTATGGACAAATCCGGACCTTTATCTGCTTATCTTAGGAATTTCTCCTCCCAAAACACTCTGAACATTTTCCTCTTGAAACATTCCTCACTTAGACTCTGCAGACTGTTCCTTTCCTTTTTTAAGGCTATTGATATTTCTTTGCTGCGCCGGCGGTTGCCGGGGCTCGTTCCCTCTTTCTCTTCCCTTCTCCGATTCCCTTCCAAGTATTTTGGGGAGGAGGGGGGGATTGCATTTGCTTCATCTGTTTCAGACTCCGAAGATCTCACAACATAATAGTCCTATTTTCATTTCTTCTTCTTTGAGGAATTCCTGTGAAAGGTTGGAGGTATTGGATAAGACCGCATTAATCCGGTCGCACCGGAACCTGGACCATTCAAATATAGAAGAAGAAGAAGAAGCTACTAGAATCACAGGATTACAATGGATCAGCAACGAATATTAATGTAGTTTTTGCAACTTTGCTCTCAATTTGTAAACTTATTATCTCTATATATGCGTTTACTCGATAAATCGAATAGTAGAAGATGATGAGTGCGACTAGTGAAGAAAAACGGAAAAGATTCCATTTAACCTATTTTCATGAAACTATTTTAATGGAAACAGAGATCATCAAGAATTTTTTGTCTGGATCAGAATATGGCCACATCAATTCAGAAATTTGTATGAACTTGTTCACCCTCGGTTGAGTCAAAAAAGAGTCGTTCATTACATCCAGAATGGAGGCTGGTTTTGAACCTATCGTAAATAGATTATATTCTTAGTGTTTAATCTCACTTTTGATTCAATATGTACCCTTAAATGGTTTTTTTATTCAAATACTTAGCTTATGGGGACATGTTTTAAAAAAAAAGCTGAATTCAGAATTGGGAGATCAACGGCGTTCAAAATTGTATTTGAAGTATGTCGAATCATATGGGATGTGTTGCAACCTCTTTACCTGCCGCAATTAACGCATGAAGTATGGAGACACATTGCTAATGAATTTATGCAACAATGGCAATTTCCTAATTGCGTTAGGATATTGGAGGGGAAATACATTCGTATTCAGTGTCCCCCAAATTGTGATAGTCAATAAAAAAATTATAAAAATTATAAAAAATATATTTTATTAATTTTAATAGCTGTATGTGATGTAAATTATAAGTTTACAGTGATAGATGTAGGACAATTTGATAGTATTAGTGACAGAGTTTGGGCACTTTCGGACATAACTCAATTTCTTCATGGTGGTTTGCTTGATGTGTCTCCAAAGAAAGAATTGCTTGATCATCAATAGCAACAGAATATGCATTTGTAGGTGAAGCTTTTCCCCTTAAAAAGTATTTGCTGCGTCCTCTAAATCCTCGTTTTCAATTGACCGATAAGGAACGAATATTAACTATCGATTCTTATCTTATATAACTATCGATGCTATCACGAGCACGTCGAGTAATTGAAAATGCTTTTAGCATTTTAGTGTCAAGATGGCGAATCCTTATAAAACCTTTATGCTATTCTCCAGAAAATTTGGTCAAAGCGTTAATCTGTCTTCACAACTTTATTATGACAACAGAAAGAGAAATTGTTTCAGTTTACAGGAGATACTGTCCATCTCTGTTAATAGACAGAGAAATAGCTGATGTAGTATTGGGAGGATCTTGGCGAGAACATTGACAACAAGGTGATCTAATAGAAATTATTGGTCGACTATCTAACAATAATTCAGATGTTGCTGCACGTGATGTGCTACGGGAATATTTTGTAACGGAAACAGAAGTCCAAGTCCCATGACAATACCAACAAGTATTCAGACATTGCCATATTAATCTTCCTGATTTTCTTTAATTACTGTGAATACAAAAATTCATTCTTCCAAAAATATTTTTTGACAAATTATAGAGGTATCTTTGTTTTGATAGCTTTACAGAATGTATATTTATATCTCCCGTCTTCTGTAATTCATAGTACAATCGAAAAAGAGATGATTTTTAAAATTAAATACAATCAACAAAAATCGTTGATAAAACAATTTTCAATATCATTTACCTTAACGATTGAAAATGAATATTCTATGAACAAATTGTATTCTGTACTTTTATTTTATTTCGGCCTGCTGAAATATCCAATATATCGCACATCATCTTCTTTTTGATCGTACAACTGTATTATGAATTTATTATTATGAATTTATTAACAAAAGATTATGATTTAACAAAAGAAAACAGTTGTAAAAAAGTTTCTGTTATCGTTGTATTGCAAACAGTATTACAAGCTGAATAAGATATCAATTCTATATAAAGATTATGCATTTCGCGGGTTTCCTCCGTGTTCAGATCCATTTTTGGAATGCCAACATTTCGTGAAACCTTGCAGTCCACTTCGTCAAGGCGAAGAGCAGCCTGATAAACATGGAGGAAATCATAATCTTTATAGAAAGCATTCGTGGAAGCCTGAAAAATATTAAAATATCAATTCTTTTATATCGAAAATTCGATAATCTAAATAAAGAAGTTTGAGTTATTTACCTTTTATAGTTATTTATTCAATTATTATATGCGTGAATTATAAACCCAACATGTAAGTTCCTAATAAATGATTAATAAAACATTGATTGATATCTTTGATCTAATATTAATTGATTAATATAATATAATACATATTAATTTTGTTACATATATTTTATTAATTATAAATGAAATGAATATGAATATTGTTTTCATTTATATAAACTACAAAGAGAGACAAAGTGATATATTATAAAAATATATGATAAATATATGATATATATTATAAAAACTATAAAATAAAAGATAACATTTTTTCTTATATCATAAATTATATAAAACGAATATATGTAGGTAGAACTCTTCAATACTTTTATACTTTTAGTAACAACCTTAAAAGAAACATTGCACAAAAGAAAAAAGTGGAACTTAAGAAAAAGGTGAAGAATATTTAGCACTATCATAATTTCGCTCAGATATTTAAATTGCACATTTGAAGCAACATTCTTAAGATTGTTTTTAATTAAGGCTAAGGCAGGATCTTCTTTAACGGATGTAGTTTGAATACTCTGAAATTGTGTTAAGGTGGTACAAATAGTAGCAGGTAGAATTTAATTTTGTTACAGTGAATGCGCTTGAATTGCGCTCTATACTTTATCTACCACAGTCTTCTTTTTATGTAAAAGTGGTCAAGTGGACTAATGACTCACAGAAGACAATATACTTGACAAGCATGTTGAAGCTGCATCTTCTTTAGGTAATTCACAATTATTGTACTCATATTTTCTTTATTTTTATTTTGTTCCTGTATATTTCACAAGAGATTTTGCTCATTTTTAAGCATCCAAATGATTGTTTCATTTTCTTTACAAGTGGGTAGAATAGATATGATAGATAGAATGTTACTAGCAGAACTATCATTGATTTGTGTGTCTTTACATGACTTTAATTTTTTACTGCTGACATTCGATTGCGTCCTAAAAATAAACACATCAAGAAAACTTGGATATAATTAAACCAAGTCAATAATATAAAGATTTAAGTAAGACATAAGTGACATATGCCTCGCTGTAAATTTTAAGCAATAAGACAAAAACAGTAAGCGAATTAACTAATTGCAGTTAAAGAACACAAAAAACTTAATAAAATATACATGTTTTTACAATATATGTGCCATTGGCTAGTAATTATTATAAGATATATTTAAACATGCAATCGTAGTAGAGGAATGCTTACAAATGCATATACACCATGCGAAACTGCATCATCTACTCAATATGCATTTAATTGAGGAGATAACTACATATATCATTTTGCTAATAATCGACAATCAGTATTGTAGCGTTCTTTATTATGTCGGGAGGTAATAATAATTCAACTCTCTTTGTATTTTATAATAAATCTTTATTTTTCCCTTCGTCTTCTCTTACTTTCTTTCCTGCCATACATCTAATAATCGCCACGCGCCCTACATCTCTTCCTTCTTTTTAAGAGATATATTCAAGATATATATTTTAGATATATTCAATTAAACTTGTGCTAGTACCGACTTGCTGTGACAGTTTAACATTAATTCTGTGTGCTCTGTGTATTATTCTTCCTTTACTGATTCTCTCTCCTGCGCTTTCTCTATGTTACTTCTCTTGTCATCATCGCATATTGTCTATTTCTCTTCCTTCCTTTTAAGATGTACTATGTTTCTTCTATATTCTTTATCTGTCTTTTCATTCCTAATTTGAACGTCATTTCCGTTCACTTTTACTAAGTTGTTGGGTTGAAAATAAGTATAGTCTTGTTTTTTTTATGAGGTTTTTTATGTAAACTTTCCCTTCGACTATTTCATTGCCTGTTGCCTGTTATCTTTTTCTATTGCTGTAATCTTTTCCTTTCTCTTTGTTCTCTTTGTCTTTATCTCTGATTTCTGAGTCGTTTAGATGATTCTCCAGGTCTAAATACGATATTTTTGTTTCTGAAACTGTCTGTCATAAAAGAGTTCGGAAGGCATCCTTCCAGTTACAAAATGTGAGATACTATTGTACATCATTAGGAAGTGTAAAAGATCTTCTTTTCAGTCTTTCTTTTCTACTTGGCTTATCTTGAGTCGTTTTAACATGTTTCTATTTTGTCTTCGACTTCTCCATTCATTTGGGGCCAGTATGGTACGGTAGTGTGGAATATTATTCCACTTTTATCATAAAATTCTTTCATTTCCTTACTTATGAATTGGATCATCCATTGTTATGATGATTGGAAATTCTAATCTTGAAAAAATTTCTTTCAGTGCTTCAATAGTATATTTCGCATCAATGGTCTTCATGATTTTGATTTCTTTGTACCGGTTGTAATCCACTATAACAAATAAATATTCCGAATAATTCGAATTAGATAGTAGTCCCATAAAATCAATGGTGACATAGACTCATTGGAAGAGATCGCCATTTCATAGAATTTGGTGGATTAGGAGCTAATACTAGCAACTCTTGCATCTCCTTCTTTCCGCATCTTTGTCGATCCTAGGCTACCAAAGCTTAGGCTCCAAAACCTGGGCTCTACATCTTTCATGCGGAAGTGATCTTTCAGCTGTGATCCCTGGATGACCTTCATGTGCTGCTCTCAAAACTCATTCTCGCAATTCTGATAGGAATTTAATTTACTTTCTTTTAATAGGATTTCCTGGAAACATAGTTCCGGTTCGAAAATCTCGTATCCTTTTACTTCTTACTCCCAGACTTCATCCCAGACTTATTCCTTTCCTAATTTTTTCTCTTCTTCATCTTTTTCTTAGTATCTTCTGATTTCTCCTAATGTTACCGAGACTGGAATAATTGATTAGTTGGTTTATGTAATTTCATTATCAAAAGACATTATCAAAAGAACTCGACCGAACAAGATTGCATAACCTTGATAATGGGTTGGCTATGTTGTTTTTTTCGGGGCGATATAGTATTTTATAATTATTTTATAATTATATGCTTGTAACCTTAGTACTCTTCTCGCGCATGGTTTAGAACTTCTTCCAAAAAATAGTTTCTAAAGGTTTATGGTCACTTATTAATTCAAATTCCTTTATTCCATATAAGTAAATTTTGAATTTTCAATTGCCCACACGAGTACTAAGGCTTCCTTTTCTGGCAATATCTCTTCTCGCAATCTGTAAGACTTTTATTTCCATATCCATACAACACCGATAGAAGTTGCAACTTTCAGTAAGATTTCAAAATCATTTCGACATTTCACATTTCATGTGTAACAATTCTGAAAGAATTTTGCAATATATCACATGAAATGTTGCAGCAAGGATGTTTCTGAAATTGTTCATATGAACAAAATTTTCAGTTGAATTATTTCTGTAACGTTTCTCATGAAATCGTTTTGCAAACCTTTCAATTAAATTGTTTCTGAAATCTTTCACATGCAATAAATTACACATTTCCGCCGATAGAAGGCTTCGGCGGAGAGCATTTACTCGTAAACAAGAATCACCTGAGCGAGAATAAGGATTTCACCTATAAATTGAGCCCCCCAAAATTGGGTTTCAAGATGAAAGCATGAAATTTTTTAAAGCAAAATGTTATAATACATTTTTTTGTAATACTTGAATATCCATACAGCACGAAACATTTCAGAAAGATCTCAGAAATGTTTCAACTAAAAAAGTGAAATATTTCAGAAATGTTGCGAAATATTTCTGCAAGATCTCTGAAAGATCTCTGAAAGGTCAAAATGTCCACGATTCTTCCATATAAAATCTTCCAGAAATATATCTGAAAGATCTGAAATATATCTGCAACCTTGTGCAATATATGCGAAATAGTTTCAAATGTATTTCTTAAATCTTTCTGAAAAGCTTTCAGAAAGATTTTAGAAATACATTTGGAAGATTTCTGGAAGTTTAGTTGAAATATTTCTGAAATCTTAAATGTTTCTATGCTATATGGGTAGGCTATTATTCTAGGACTTTTCGAATTTATTTGTACTAATATTGCTCCTAATCCTACTGAGCTTGCATCAGCCATTACTTGTGTCTTGTCTTCGGGGTAATATCCCAACGTTTTAATGTGAGGATTTCTTTGAAATTTTGGAATGCTCTTTTTTTGCTCATTCTTCCACCATTTCTGAATGTTGGCTCTTTTTCCTAGTTTTAGTTGCAGGAGTTTTCTAAAAGGCTTTATTAGTGTTGCCAGGTTTGCATTTTCTCACAAAGTTCACTAGCCCTAGGAAACTTTGAATTTCCTCTATCGTATTGGGCATCCTGAATGTATGGATAACGTCAATATATTTTCTTAGTGATTTAACTCCCGATGCAGATGGAGGAGGGTTGTGTCCTAAAAATTCTACTTCTCTTAATTTATATTTACTTACTTAATTTATTTTCCTGTGTTTAACATGACGTTGTTTTTTCTAAACTCTTAGCGTATATTTTAATCGATCATGTTCGTCTTCGTCTTGTCCGAATATGAGGATATCGTCAATGAAGTTAATAGTGCCCTCACATGTGATTAATATCTTTTCCAAGATTTTCTGATAAGTTTCTGGGCGCATGAGATACCGAACATTAATCTCTTGTATCGGCACAGATAGTTGGTGTTATGCCCTATTGATGATAAATATGGTTATATGCCTAGTTAGGACTTATTTCTATCTGATGGAAAGTGTTTCTTATGTCTAGTTTTGAAAAAAACTTGGCTCTTCTGATCTTTGGCAATAACTTATCCATAGTTGGTAGAGGATGATTTTCCTGAATTATTGCTGCATTAGCTCTTCTCATGTCAATGCAAATTATTTCTCCATTCTCTTTTAAAATTGACATTGGAAATATTCATCTAACTAGTTCGTTCATTTCTTCTATTATGTCGGATTCAATCAGCTCTTTAATTTTATTATTCATCTTTGTTTTCAAAGGGATGGATATTCTTCTATATGATTGGCATACTGGTTTAATATTTGAGTCGACAAGAATGTTCTTGAGCTTCGGAAATATTTCTATTCCGAAGCTATGTGGTTATTCCTAATCTTATACGCAATACTCCCAAGGTTTTAGCAGTGATCTTGCCTAGAAGATCCTTCGTTCCATCTTTTATCATGTAGAATGTAGATTTTTCTGTGATATTATTAATCGTATCAGCTTCGAACATTCCGCTTATTTTTAAGAGTTGTGTTTTCTCATACGGCATAAAAATCTTGTCGGATTTCTTATCTGATTATACCTGGATTTTCTTATCTTTCAGTCTTTTCCATGTCTTATCCGTCAATAAATTGCATTTACTTCCTGAATCTATTAGCAATTTAATGGATACTCCTCTCACTATAGCAGTAATGAAGACATATTGATGTCATCGTCGTCAATATGTAATCATTCTCGACATATTAAGTATCATTTACTTTTGTCTTTTTTATATAGTATTTTCCCTAGTATTTTCCTTGTTGCTATCTTTATCTTTGGAGAGTTTCCTGTTGTTCGTTCTGCAGTATTCTCTAGCCTGTGTAACAACATTTAAGGCATTTCTTGCCCCATGTCGGGCATTATCTTCGAGTGGTGTTCCCACGTCGAGAACATTTTATTTTGAATCTTTTTTTGTCGTTTTTAATTTATTTATTTCTTGTTTTGTGTCTGTTCCTGAGAAATCTTCCATCTGTCGAATTACAGTTTCTACTGGCTTCTGCGATGGTTGTGTCTAACTTGATTGTTTCTGCGCATTAATAATATTTTCTTTCTTAATTCTTTTATTTTATATTTTTCTGTTATTTGATCAATTATATTTGTCAATTATATTTGTTTGTTTTTATCTGAAAATTTATATTTTCTTGCTTGATTTTTTAGATAGACCACAAACTTTTCAAATTTTTCATCCTCTTCTTGTCTCATTAATCTAAATATGTGACGCTCATATATTTTACTCTGCTTCGGGGCAAAATATTCATCTAATTTCTGTATGGCTATTTCATAGATTTTCTCATCTTTTGCTCCGGATCTTTACTGCCTGGGATGTAAAATATTTTTTGGAGTCCTACTATATGTAGAAGGATGGCTCTTTTTGTTTCTTCATCCTTAATATTGGCTGTGATAAAGAATATCTGGAATCCTTTCTTTCATTTTTCCCATTTTAGACCTACCAATCTTGGATCATCATCGCAATCAAATTTTTCCAATGAGGTTAGGAAGCTATCTCTGAGTTGCCCTATAAATGTTAAATTAGTTCATTTTGGTCCTGATTCCTCGTATGTATCCGAATGAACGCGTACATGGATATATATATATATATATATATCTCATGCACACCCACTCATGCATACATGTGCGCACATATTTGCATGCACATGCATGGGTAAGCATATTCCGATGCGTTTACGTGACCCCTGTTTTTCCTAATTCAAACCGAAATCATATATTTCGAATCATTTATTTCGAAATCATGTATTTCTTTTGCATGACCCTTTGTACTTGTATTGTATATGTACTTCAGATATTTGATCCGGCATAGCCTTGAACTTTTAATTCACTTATTTGCATCAAATTTTACTTGCGTGACCCTTTACATACTTCACGTCTCAGCGTGATAAAGTTCTAGGTGCACCAAGTTTTACTTGTGTGGCCCTTATGTGCCTTGGAGTCTCTTATTTTGTGTTTTCTAACCTCTACTTTATCTTACCTTCCAGTTTTGAGGTTCTCTTTGTTGTTTTATTTTCCTCGCGAATTTGATTTGTCCTCGTAGTCAATGTAGCGTTCTCTATTATGTCGGGGGGTAGTAACAACTCAACTCCCTTTATATTTTATAGTAAATTTTTATTTTTTTCTTCGTCTTCTCTTACTTTCCTTTCTGCCATACATAATAATCGCCACGCACGCGCCCTACGAGTATGCAATAATCAATTTCTATAGCGTAGAAGAACTTATAATATTATTAATAATATATTATTTTAACTATATTTTTTTATCTATCAATGGCTTTGACAATAGAAAACAAATCTGCGAAAACGTTTTACTAATAGTATTTTTGTTTTTTTTATCAATTTTTATAATGTTTTTTTCACAATAGAGGATTTGAACGGACAAAGGCTATTATTTCCCTGTCAATGACATACTTCTTAAATTCTGTTTCATTTTTTAAAAAATCACAATTCGATCACAAATTCTATCGCCAAATTTGTGTTGTGATTATTGCCTGAGCTCGTGCGACACGCTTGTCGCAGTCGCAGAAAGTTGAAGTTGCTCAACTCAGACTCAACTTAACGACAATAGTTTTTGCGACTACGACTAGATGCAACACTTCTGCGACATTTCAAATCGGTTCTACATTAGTTGCAAGCTGATCGCAAGTTTGTTAGCCAATCTGAAACTTGCATTTTGAAATCAAAGTTTTATATTGGCGGCATAGCCTGTGCGATTATTGCAGACGAGACTTAATGGAAGCTTATCCTAAACTTTCGTGCCACTCCTCGCATGAGGCTGTTAATAAAATTGATTTTTTGATCGATGAGAATCTTTGATCGCTCACGGGATTCCGTCCGCAGGACACATAAATGAATTCGCTTGTGAATGCGTCTATTATATCGATCGCGGTGGTGCATTTCAGCGGAATTGCCAGGGAGTACTTTGTCAGGAGATGATAAGGATATATATGATTCTGCTTAAGATAATAGGTAATGGACCCATGATGTCCATTGAAATTTTCGAAATCGAAGGCTGCATCAGGTGTGTCCATAAAAACCATGGGTTAAAATTTTTATTCTAGCTTTTTGATTTGGCAGAGATGATTTCTTATGTAAATTTGGATGTCAGATGTTGGACCAAGAATATCGTTGCCGTAGTCTATCATAGGTTTTGATTATACTTTTGGGACTCCCGATGCATTTTCTTCGATAATCAATTTTCTTCGATAATCTCCTAACGTTCGCTTGGTGGGGGATGCTGTTATGGCAGATGAAAATCTTTATCTCTGTTTCATAGAATATTTTGCATAGTAAATCATGGATTGTTGGCCATACCACAGCATCAACATTTCCTTTACAGATTGAGAACATACGCAAGTCTAATTCTCCGACTACATTCAAAAACGAGATGAGTGCTTCTTTCAGCATTTCTCCGTTTTTTTCTTTCCGTTCAGTCGATTCACGTTCTTTGATAATTAACGCGATAATATATCTTTTCCCGCAAGGGATTACTCTAACTCAACATGGTATCGGTAATTGGAAGGTTTCGATCGGCTAGCATGTGCCCACTTAGATCGCTAAGCTCGCCACTTTCTGCGAAGATAATCAAGTTCTCTTTTCGCATTGCGAAATTATCTTGAATGTCTATTTCGCTTGATTACCCAAAAGGTTCGTTCACGGGTATGAAAAGCTCGATGTCGCTCTCTTCGTTTTCATCTTGCTGACGTTATTATCAGTGGTTGATGTGAATCCGTCCGATCGATGAGAAGCTCGCCTCTTCGACTTGTGGAACGCGTTTTCCATCCAGGTCTCGAATGATAATTCAGCTGGGGAAGGTTCACTCGATTTGAGTGGAAAAACCTGTCGAAGAAGGAGATTTCGAGAAAGCGCGTCAGCGTTTCTGGCCTTATACACGATCGTGTAATTGTACTCAGCGTGTTTTAACCGCACGAGTCGAGAAGTAGGATCTTTTACCGAATTCAATCATACCAAGTTTATGATTTGTGACTAATTGTAACTTCCTTCCATACAAATAAAATCGGAAATAATTAATGCAATGGACTATCGAATAATTCTCGCTCAATCATCGAGTAATTTTGCTCAGCTTTATTAAGAATCTCGAGGCGTAAGCTATTGGCAAGTGTTTCTCGATGGATTTTTTTTGGTTTAATACCTCCTCCAATCGCTGTTTTGGAAGCGTGACTATAAATGATTGAGTGAAATCTGGGTTTTGAAGTATTAGTTGAGCAGAAGGCAGTGCGCAGCTGTTCAAACGCGCTTTTCTGACGTTCCGTCCACGCGAAGGTTACGTCCTTCTTTAAAATATCCATCAATAGTGTAGCGGTTCTTTGCGAAAAACTCTACGAATGAATCGACGGTAATACCCGGCTAACTAAAAATTGTTTAATATTTTTCGCGGAGAAAATTCTGCCCAAATTTTCTGAGGGTTAGGTTTTATTTCTTTCTCGTTTATTATGTGCCCGAGGTATGTCACCTCTTAAAAACTCGCACTTGTCTGGTTGGAGTTTCAGATTCGCCTTTCGTAATCTTCCAGCGAGTTTATCGAACTTAATTTTATGTTCACGCAAGAAACTTGCTTAGAACTACGTCGAGATAAACAAACGGTTTCATATCCTGCAGGCCAGTCAACATCTGATCCATGAGCCATTGGAACGTCGCGAACAGCGTTCTTCAAATCGAATGGCATTCGGTTAAATTGGCAGTGCCCGTAAGGGGTTGAGAACACCAGTCTGGCTCATGCATCAGTATATTTTGGTGGAAGTCCGACGCGATGTCGAATACACTAAAATATTTGGCACTGCCCAACTAATCGAGGATTTCGATAATGTTGGGCAGTGAATACGCCAATCATCTTTTCGTTCAAGTAGTCAATTATCATGCACCAGCGTTTGTTTCCTTTTGAGTTTGCCTTTTTAGATACAAAGAAGGGAGTTATAAAGAAGGAGACATGATTGTTTTCTAGAAAGTTTCCTATTTGTTTATTTATTTTCTCTTTGTGAACAAGAGGATATCAATATTGTTTAGTGTGTACCGGGATGTCATCGACGGTTGTGATTCTGTGAGCAGTCATGTATACATCCTCGCCAACGCTAAATCGCGTAACCGACGGTGGTTTCATGATTCTTTACCCTAAAATAGAAGATGGCGCGTGATTTGAATTGGTATTATTATGTTTCGCGAGAGGCGAAGGGATTTTCGTTCCCTGCCATTGGATTATTTAAGTTACGAAATCTATGTTCACGGAGTCGCTAAGGAAGTCCGATTCTAAGATCCCCTCCTGCACGATTGGAAAGTTATCATGGACCACGTAGAAAACGATTGTGTGCCCCTTGTAATTAATTTGCGTGGACCCGAGCGTTTTTATTTGACCATTATACCGCTAAGGATTAACGTGTCACTCTCGAAAATCAATGCTTTAGGATGTATACTTCGCTTTTCCACGTTCGGCGCAGCCCCATATCGACCATGAAAAGAGTTTCTTGTTCGAGTAGATGGCTATGGTGTGCAAGAATGTTCGCGTATTTAAGACTCCGGTTTGTCCGGCGTTGTTTCTATTGTATTGATCGGACGCGGCGATCGTGATTGTGTCCTCGTTCGAGGCGCGTTCGTCGGGCTTGAGGGGCATGTTTCTCTGTTCACATGGGAATTATTATATCTCTTTCGGCATTCCTCGATCTCGTGTCTCGGGTTTTTATAGTAGCGACAGCAGATTGTTGATCGAGAGTCGCGAAGATTTCCGGAGGCGGCTCGCGGTAAAGAGGAATGGAGTCCCGCGGTCTTACGTCACGGTGGGGGCAGTCTGATGTCGCGGGACAAATACATTCTTGCGTAGTTCCGAGCGGAGAATGCGGGTACCCGCAGTCGCGGTTCTCTCTCTGATATCATCCCATTCTGCGCCTTTGTTCTCTTCGCTCTTGGGAAGGATTTTCACGACAGCAAACGCTTCGAAAGGGCGGATAGAGCACTTGGAGCTCACTTGGATCCTATACAATGATGGTAAGTCAACAAAAAGATCGCGCAATCAATACATAGATTTCGTAGGTGACATAGTTATTTATAACACCGCACGTCAGCATCCAGGATGGATGGAACGCAGCTCCTTAACACGGTTTATGATCCAATATGTGTTCATTCGGTCTTATGAAACATGTGCTCAATTCTCCCCTGTATCGGTCGATAGTTTTGGGAGATCCGAATGCGCCATTAAGATCTGTCAATTGGGTCACCATTTTGCATGACTCGTCCTCCACGGATAATAAGTATAGTGAGTGCGACGGAGTTTATTAATCAGCAATTTGATTAGCGGCTTTTCGTAATGTGACGGCACTGTTTCTCGCGCTTGACGATATGCACGGACGAACTGGGAGAGAGAAATGCTATAACTGTTGAAGAAGGGCAGGTAGCCTCTCAGAGTGAGATCCTAGATGTGTAGGCTGGATCAACGGAGTAGTCATTAAGCAACGGTGAAGATTCTTGTGAATCGCAAAAGCACTATCCCGTAGGCAAGTCTAGGTTAGCGGAATCGTCGTTCCACTCGGCGCAAGGTACTTAGTTCACGCCTCATTTCGTCTCGCATCGCGGCGAATGCGTCATCGTTTCTACGCGATCCGATGCGCATTTCTTTTCTTTCTTTCAAGGTTTCGCAGTCTTTGTCTAAAGCGCTACGCTCGGTCATATCCATGTTCTCTCGGTTTCGAGATTGCGTACGAAAATGTCGCGCTTGATCGCCAGCATACCATATTTCTCTCCCGCTCTCTGCCGATCTCTGCACGCTCTTTCTCGAGTACCGTTTCTTGATTCCACAGCCGTTTTTCCTCCTATTTAGAAAGGATTTGACAATGGAACGAGGCTAACATACAATTGTTGCTAAATATTCAAACGGGTGACTCCGTTAGTCGACATATTAATGTGACGCAGAATCAAGGGGAGCTCGTTGAACGAGACACAGTCTAGCGAGGCTAGAGGCGTGTGAGGAACATTTTTATCGAAATCGCTGTCAGTTTGTTACACCGCAAAACGCCGCGATTCTCCTCTAGGAGATGGACCCTTGCTCACAGCATTTATGCTGTTCTTGAGCTACAATCGCATTTGAGAGATTGTGACTATCGTGGATTCATCGTCGTTCCACGATTGCCGATTCTCTATAAATAAATCAAAAACTTTATACGCCTAGGCATGTAACGCAGCTAATTGGTCGTATCGCGGATACTCGCACGGTGCAAACCGTACATCTCTAAAATCGGTGGATATTCGAAGAGATAATGGCAAGTAGTACGACCTTCCTGTCGCCGGCCAACTTAAGTTCGAGACATATGTCGTAAATTATCTTGCGATTGACGCGATGTTAAAAGTCGATGTTACGCACAATGAACTAGCGAGCCAATCAGTAAGTAAGCTTCCGAGTAAATCGATCGAGCACGCGTTGCACGTAATAGATCAACCGGGCACAAGACGGTGTTTCATATCGCGAACACGTGGCTAGATTTTCGAGAGAGAAAGCATATCGAATTATAGGTCGCACTTTAAAGATGGCGATTGTTAGAGCGATACACGTGATGGTGTCAACGTGTCACGACTCGAATATGCCACGCGGTCAAAGCGGAGTGCATTAGGGTGGCGCCCGGCGCTTGAATATAGCAGCGTCCACGTGGCCGAGAATTCCAGGCAACGTTGAGGACCGACGCAGTAAATTGTATTTGGATGACTCACCTCACTGGACCTGATAATGTGACTCGGCAATCTCCCAAGCTTCTCGTTCAGCAACAATATAGCTCAGCGTCCCCAACAGACTCACGTGGCGTAACTCGGTGTCTCGCAATGATCTTGTTCATCGCAATTTTCGCACTAGTGAGTTGAGAAAAAAGGGAATCGGCGTGTGGCTCGAGGATGAACTAATTCCCCGAACGCTTACAATAATATGCATTTATTTGGTCGTAAAAGTTATTAGGTTTAGATTAGTTTATTCTTACCAAAATCTTTACTAAAAGTATTTCAACATGTGTGATGTATATTTGGTTTTTATGCGTATTAAAGTTACATAGGTTAATTAACTACATTTATCTAATAGGTTTGTTAGGAATATATGGTATTGAATTATGCTACTTATTATACTATATTGTATTATTACTAAGTGTTACAATAGTTATTTATTAGAAGTTAGTACGATAATGTACATTAATGTAAAAATATAACATTTATAGGAACGTTTATATTAGCAAAAGAATTACAAGGCATCGAGGAAGCTTGTTGAGAAAATGTGAATGAAAATGCGGAGGGATTGAGTAGGATTAATAACTTGAATGGACAGCGTGTGTCTTACATGTTCAGCAGGAGCCGTTAACAGCTAGATATTTTCAATTTGAAGTCAAGAAGAAGAGAGAGCGAAGGAAGCTTCCTTCCGAAAAAGAGTTAGTGCCTCGCCTTATTCCCATATACTTTTTTACATAATTGAGGGGAAAAACTTGCCTTAGATAGATCTCTTATATGGCGACGCGCTCATCGCTGTGGCACTCGGATCGTTTTCATGCGGGGGCGGCATTACATCACTCTCGTAATGCTAGATAGAGAAAAATTATCGTGCGGACGTAACAATCAAAACATGCGCGGCTTTAGAACCCCCTTAAGGAGATGCCAAATTGTCGGAATTTTGCAGATCGATATAAATCTTCGAATTTACTGAACGAAGTCAAAAATTCTTTTATTGGATTAAAGACATATTTGGAAGTATTACTATTGGGAGTACAAATTAGTTCGTTTCCTTAAAGATAGCTCCAGCTGTTGTGAATGGTTCATAGTGACAGCTGATTTTGGCGGTTTCAAAGAGGTTAAACATCTGCTAATAATATTCAGTTTATATCGCTTTGAGTTTCATACAAAAACCTTGATTTTTACTGTGTTTGAAACGTCGAATTTTGTGTTAACCAAGCAGCATTTGTAGGAGGTTTTGATTTTCTGCTTTAATTGGAAGAAAAGTACGGCTGAAGCCCATCGAAGTTTATGGTACACTGCTCCAACTGATAAATCATGTAGGGCATGGTTTTGACGTTTCAAGGATGGATTTCAATTGAAGACAAGCTTCACTTTGGACCAAGCCAAAAAAATTCGAAGACAAAGAATTAGAGGCATTAGATCGAAGAAGATCAAAGTCAAATGCAAGAGGAGCTTGCAGAATCATTGGGGATAACTCAACAAGCCATTTCTGTACGATTGAGAGCCATGGGAATAATTCAAAAACAAAGAAATTGAGTGCTTTATGAACTGAAATCGAAAGACGTTCAAAAGAGATTTTTCACTTGCGAACAGCTGATTCAAAGACAACAGAGAAAAGGTTTTTTGCATCGGATTGTGACTGGAGATGAGAAGTGAATACGACAATTCCAAGAAAAAATACTACGTTAAGTCCTAAGGTCAATCGTTGTCATCGATCTCAACATCAACACGACCGAACATTCATGCTTTGTATCTGGTGGGACCAAAAGAGTCTTGTTTACTATGAGCTGCTGAAAAACCTGGCAATTCCATTACAGGCGATCGATATCGGTTATAATTGATTCGTTTGCATTGCGAGAAAAACGACCGGAATACGAGCATAGACATGATAAACTTATTCTTCTTCTTCATGACAAGGCTTGGCCTCATGTCGCTAAAGTCGTAAAAAAATATTTGGAAACGTTCAAATGGGATATTTTATCGCACTCGCCATATTTCTCCGGATATTGCTCCTTCTGATTACTGGATTCCGAAGGATGCAGCAAATCACCGGTTCACTTCTTTCGCAGAAATCAAAAATTGGCTCCAAAATTGGGTTGCCTCCAAAGACGAGTCATTTTTTCGAGATGGAATTCGAAAATTGCCTGAGAGATGGGAAAAAGTAATAGGCAGCGATGGACAATACTTTAATTGATCTGTTCATTCATTTTGTTTTGAAATAGATGCACAAAAAAACGGATCGAACTAATTTGTACTCCCAATATAAACTTTATAAAATCAGAAAAAAGTCAATTTACATTTTTTTCAGTTCATAGAATTGTCTTGACGTAGATGTTTCCATAATATAAAAGTTTTATAGTTCCATAGCATAGTTATGAATCAAACAAGTGCAGCACTCGTGCATTACATGCACAAACATACACAATACTGAGATGAAACTAAAATTAAAAGCTTCAAAAGAAAAATTTATATCGATCTGCACATGACGAGTAAGATAATAATAATAATAGATGGCACTGCGATATGTTAGGTAAGGACAAATAAATGCGTTTGGGCAAGATAGAACGATATATAATAAGTTACGAACCTTGTGATGTGACGTTTTTCGTCCGTCACAAGGGTCGTAAAACCCGACCGAACAGCGCAGCTCTGATCCTAGATCCTTTCATTCTTCATAAGGCGGATGTATCTGCGCATCTTTTTAGCATTGTCTCATTTGTCTCGCGTTTATCTTGTTTATTTGTGCGTCTTGCAGATTTTTTGCATCGGTTTATCGTTATTTCGTGCGCTAGCTTACCGTGAGTTTACATGATAATTGGCGACTCCCCCTTGCGATCTTGTGAATTTTACGTCGTCTCACCGGATCATAGATGAAAACTGCCAGGATCAAGAATCGAAAGAGGAGCGATTAAGGACCGAGGCGTCCAGTATCCTACAAGATAACACGCAAATGATATCGCTCCGCATTTTGATATTTTCGTTTTGGTCTATGTTTTGTCATACTATATTACAAACATATCTCACATAGCGGCGTGAACAGCAGCCGAGGATGACCATTCTATGCCCAAGTGTCGGCGAGAGATCCCATGACGGAACTTGCGGAGACTTCCCCTGAGAAGTCGGAATAAAGGTCGGAAGCGAAGGAACCGACTACTAGGACGCCGACACCGAGATGCGAGTCTCCTGCAAAACATCCGAGAAAGTCTCCTAAATGACCGAAGGAAACTCTGCGACCCAGTTAAATTCCGCGCGCTAGGACACAAAATACGTGGATAATTGCTCACGCAATTCGTAAGGCCGCGCGACAATTAGACGCGATAAGGCCCCTTCATGGAAATAGTGCTCACTGCGTGTCCCTGGAAGGATCAGCGCCCAGCACTTGTGCTGTGGCGAGTGAATGAGGAGCACAGATGAGGGATGCAGGAGATCTCGAATAGTGAACCGAAGGCTTGAGAGAAGGATCAACGGAATGAGACAAGAAATTCTAAGATCGCCGATTTCCATCTTCGGGAAGTGGGTGTAATTATCGTTGTCGGATTTTATATGTGAGACGCATGCGGAATTGCTGTGCGTCAGGTTTTTCGCGATAGTTGTATCTAAGCGCGCCGCCTCCCGACTCGTTATAAGATTTTCGGAAAAAAGTCATTTTCGTATTGATTGTCACCGATTTGATTGTTTGTATCGGAATTCTGTATCATGTGTCTGTGTGTTCTTTATCTCTTTCCGACATTCTGTAAGACGATTCGAGATCCCCGCGGACGAGCACGAAGTCGCGTCGTGTTTGTGGTAACACCGTAACCGTTTCTTATCTCGGCTATCAAAGCATCGAGCTATTGTTTGTACGATTTGCGAGAAATATTTTTACGTGGCATGAGCTCGTGCCGATAGTTAGTAATTAATACGCACCGCATATTGGGGCACGTGCGAGGCTAAAATAATGCATTTCAATCGCATGCTGTTGTCGTGACCTTGTCGACTAATACAAGAGTCGGAGATTAACAAAATATATTTGTTACTTTTTATTATTATTAATTATTGTGTGGTTTATTGCCGTCGCCCTATCTGTTTTTCCAGGCGATCCTCTATCCTTGACCGCGAACTACCCTCTCTGCCATTCCTGAGGCTGAGCTGCCGATTACGAAAGCCATCGACGTTCGCAATTCTGTAGAATATCGCATGGAGAATATTCCAATTAGTTTCGATAATAGTGGCTCACTCGTATCTGGGGCTCAGCTATCGATCATACGTTGTCCATAGAAATGTTATAAGTTATCAAACCTAAAATTTTTTATTTAAAATAAGCATATGTCTTTTTCGTAAAAATTCACCTCATAGACAATTCAGAAAAACCATATTAGTATTATAAAAAAAATCATCAAATTTCGATGTCAAAAAATTAATATTATTATAAGTGTGTAACATCCAATGTATAAAATAAAATAAAAAGTAACGAAAAACGTTTAACGTTTTCGACGAATTCGACTGTACTGCAATAAATCTTGGCAATGCAAAGTCAAACATTGTTTACTATCGAAACATATGATTTATGAAGACCTTCTATGTCCGTCTGTAGGTTAAGACTATTATTCTATTTTTTAATGTTAAGCATCTTTGAGACAAGGCAAATTTATTGTAAATCAGTTCTTCATCCAAGATTTGAATATATTATTCTAATCAAAATGACCCAATTGATGATCTGTTATTACCGATTTCGAACTGTTCCAACGTATATGATTTCGATGTTCTGAAATCCGAGTTTTCAGCTTCTTCCCCTTTTGTCCCACAGAGACAAATAAGATGCATCACAGTCATTGCAGTTTATCTTATAAGCATCATTAGACTTCGAAAAAGAATTCAAAGGATCTTTATGTACTTTGATAAAATTTTTTAGTTTATTTGTACTATAATAAGAGACCTTGATATCATTTCTATTGAATTGTTTGAATTTTTCTGTTAAAATCGATGTATAAGGCACGGTGAATCAAGATCGATTAATGAATCGACTAATGAATTTAATAGACTCTTTATTGTTCCCTAAATTATTAGTTCTAGATACCTTTTTCCGTTTTTTATCAAAATATTTATAATGAGAGTAATATTTTTTGCGTGAAAAACAGGATTCGACAACAAAAGAATTCTGTTCACTAAACTAAAATTGATTATCTGATAACATTTCTCCCTCCTTGAAGAAGGAAAACGGGGATACGAGTTTGTCTCTAACTCATTCTATTATTTTATATAATTTCTCCCGATATACTATTTTTCTTATAATCTTAGTATTAATATAACATGTCATCGCTACGCCTTCGTGTTTCTGCGTCTTCTCGCATTTGTTTCTGTTTACGGACTATATGTAGGGTTACATACAATATTGATTGTAATTAAAATAGTATCTGTTATATACAATATTGATTGTAATTAAAATAGTATCTGTAGTATCCTACGGGATACATTATATATTTATTGTTGAATACATGATTACTACCCTTTCCTAAATATTCCTCTCTTATGCATTGTTGCCAGATACCGGCGAAGCAATTTCTCTGTTGGCATATAATAATCTCCCTAGTTTTCCCTATTTCCGTTTTTCCAAAATTCCTGTTTTTCCAAATTTTCGCTAAATTCATCTCGCTAATTTCTCTTAAATTCACAAAATTTTTGTTTTTTTTACAAATTTTATTAAAATAAATTATTTTTTATTAATATATCACAATTTGGAATTAATAAATATGAAACAGAACATAGACCTTTGTTTACACAGCATTGGTAAAATTGTTTTATGAAACCAATTATAGCTGTCCATTCCTTGGGGCTCAGAAGAATGGAACGACTGTGATTGGCCAACTATATAAAACAGTTTTATCAATGCTGTGTAAACGTAGTAATAATATAAATAGTAGTAGTAATATAAAGGAAAATATATAATAATAAGTACTATAAATTAATACATTTTTATTGCAATATTAAAGAAGTTTTAAAGAAACAAATAATGCATATTTTAACATAAGTTTAATACGGAATCTACAGTGGAAGTAGTCGCCTTAAATCATAGAAAAAAGACCAATCACAGTTAAATATGAGAAATATAATCGACTCTGGTTGGTCAATTTTCTATTAAAAATACTATTATCGCTATTGACTTCTATTGTAAAATTCGTATTAGAAATCAGACTAGTAAGACTAGTAATTAACATAAATTGGTGTTCCGTACATAATTTATCTTAACCTAAACAAATACATATTTGTAGTACAAATTTAAATCTCAAAAATCAATCTAGTAAGCATGTGCGTAGCTGCCCCGAAGCGCTAGGCTGCATCATTCGGAAGCATCATTCGGGTGCACTTGTGTATTGTTTTATCCTTATTTAACATTGAGTGTAATAACAAGGATAAAACGACACGCATTCGTAGTGTTTCCGAACGCCCTACTGCCCACATACCATACTGTCTGACCATCGTGGCCATGGTCGACCACCGAATTACTGACCGAAAATCGAATATAAAACAAAATTTTCATTTACTGTAAAAAATCCCTAAATTTTAACTTATTTTTAACAAAAAACATTAACAAAAAAATCTCTTTTTCCCTTTTTATTTTTTTCTTGTAATTCTCCCAAGGTTTCGGGAAATTCTCTTGCATCTGATAACACTGCTCTTATGTCTAAACTTAATTTAGTTAGTTCCTTAAGAATCTTCTTTAATTAATTGTTTAAGGGGAATACGTTTGGGAGATCTTTAAAGAATTTTAACATCCTTTTCGGAATTGTATGTTAAATTATATTTAAGTAGATATGCCTTAATATATTGCACGTTTTGAGATGATTGTAATGTTAAGTCGATGTAGATAGTTTACAATCTCCGTTTAATTCTACCCATTTCCTTAATTTCTATTTCGCTTTCAAAATTATTACAAATGATCGAAATGTTTTTACTTTCCTTGGTGGAATATAATCACGTTTGAGCTTTTGTTAACATAATCCACAGGATAGTACTAGATAAGACGTCCATTTTTGCAATTTTTGAATTGTCCCAGCGCAAATATTAGTATTTCGCATAGCGTGTCGGATTTAATGTAATATATTGAAAACGTTTGTTCACAAATGTACGTCGTGATACATCTATCTAAGTCACTTTCGTATAGTAACATATAATGATTCTTCTTATCTATTAATAGGTGATTAATCTTCACAAGTAAATACATTACTTACATTCCTGTAAGTAAGAAGGTAGAGGCATTGCACGTATTATTTTGTACGTGGAATACGCAATTACTGGAAATTTGAGCGTAGTAAATATATAAGAATTAGAATAGAATGCATTAATTGATGTGTATTTTTGGATAATATTCCAATTTTCTAATCTTATTTGAAATGAAAAATGCAACTTTCGTTAACTGTGACGCAGCTTCCCACAAATCTATCTGTATTATTATCTATTTTAACGGTAGTAACGGTAGTAAACGAGTAGGTATTGATCCTTCCTTCGAATACGCTAAATAATCCTACGTCCACTGTCAAATCTGTCATAATGGCAGTAAGTACTATTATACTTGTAAATGTTCATCTAAATCTTCTCGTTATGTATAGGTATATGTTTAAACATTTCCATTTTTCTACATTAAATAATAAATTTTCATTGTAGGCTGTTGTCTTTTGGAGACTACTGATATGTCCAATAGTTGCATTTAATATTTTTAATTGATGTTTCGCTGCATGCTGTAATACCTGCTGATTATCGTGTAGTATCTGTAATTGTTCATTTATTCGCTGTGCATTGTACCGAACAGCGTTTTGCTAATCGCGCCAAAGGCATTTATTAATCCTTTTTTATTTGTATTGGAATTGTATAGTATTCTTAACTGTTCTAGCAATGCGATAAGTTGGATCTCCTTTTCTTTCCTTTTTTAATATCCACACCATATTCGTACATATTTGTTGTGCGTTTCTGGCGATGATTTTTTCACATCGCTTTTCCATATTTTTTAAATACTCTTGCAACTACTCAACTCGAATTCTGATGGCAGTAACATCTAATTTAATTACGAGTTTCCATTCTGAATCTGCCTGATTCATCAATCCGATTTCTTCGAAATATATACCGGGCGTATGACAGAACGATTTCCAGCGGTATATTGGTGTGGATTCAAGTGTCGTTCCATCTGTGTAACTCCACACAAGCAGTATCCTGTAAGGATTATATTACTCTTCTGTGAATCCTTATCTTGCTGTACTGTTACTTTGCGTCTTATTTTATTCAGTGCTCTCTTAAATTGTAGCTAAAGGCAGTCGCTACTGTAAACGAAAATTTTGGTTTTTTTTTTTAAAGTGAAGCGTGAATGCGATACCTAAGGTGCAACCGACTTTTTGTTCCCTCTACATAGCTGTTTGCGTAGCTATTGGTTGCAAGTTGCACGCAACCTGTAGGAATGCGAATCACATGCTAACTTCGGCCGGTGTGGAACTGGCGCGCCCCTTGCCATTTCCAGGTGCATGTGTGCATTCTAATGGGGCGGCGAATCATGGAGATGTCACTGCCGGTTCTAAAGTACCCTGCATCATTAACTGGTTTCTTAATTAACTTATTTTAGTATGCTTATTACTAACTCCGTTTTTCTCTCTCTCTAACTATCCGCTTAATGTTCGATAATCAACAAATAAATGATTTCAATCAGCTATTAGTTTTCGTCTCATTTTTATCGTGTAATTCACATTATGTTTCTCTATTACTGTATAGAGACCTATCCATTTCGATTCTAGCTTTTTCGATCTCTTCGTTTCGTCATAGAGTAGAGCCATGTCGCCCACTTGAAACGTTTTTTCTCATTTTATTGTATTGTTTCTTAGCCTGAATTTTGGCTTGTTTTACTCTCTCTCGCTACCTGGCTCGTCGCGCGAAGTCTTTCTTTCAATTCTTGCACGTAGTCATTGTATGTGTAAATCGGTTTTGGATGTTGTAATAAGGTGATTGGTATTGTTACTTGATGGCCATATAGTGTATAAGTTCGAAAGACATATGTGGCGGTGTCAGGGGTAATATTATATGTGAACATAGCGTAGAAACCATTCGTCCCTGTTCGTTTATTCGTTGTTTATATAATGTCGTAAATATTCCGCGAGAGTTCAATATGAACATTTTAACGCTCTATTATTCTTGGAATGATACGTCGTCTCGGAATCGATGATTGTCTTCTCAATGTTTAGAAGTTTACATACATTCTTAAATACTTCTCTCGTGAAATTAGTGCTTTGATTGGTAAGGATTTTTTCGGGTATTCCATGCTCCATTATTATTTTTATGATAAATGTTTTGGCAATCGTTGACGCCTCTTGATTCTTTACCAGTATTGTTTTGCTGAATTTTGTCACTATTTTGAAAGATCAAGAGATATATTTATTTTCTTCATAATTGGCAGTGGCCCTATTATGTCAAGAGCACACCTTTCGAAAGGTTTTTCGAGTGTATCCTTTAATACGAGAAGCATTTTCGTCTTTTGACTCAATATATATTCTGACAAAATTTACATTTATAGATATAATTTTCGACATTCTTAGTGATGCCACGCCAGTTATGTATCAATCTTATTCTTTTTATCGTTTATTCGCAATACCCTTTGATGCCTTCCCCCTCTTGCGAATTAATCATAATATTCATATAGGATTTATTGTTTCCGTATATTCCTTCGTGGTGACCTCCTTGTCTTCTTTGTTGTCGTCTTCTCACTCTTTTGACTGAACGTTGTGTACGTGTTTGTCGTTTCGGATTGCATTTCGACTCAGAGCATCGGCATTGGTATTATCCTTACCAGCCTTATGTATCTTATAGTCATACTCTTCTAATTTTAATTTTCAGCGCATTAATTTCGAGCCTGGATCATTTTAAAAAGTGTCAGACTAATGGTCTATGATCAGTTCGATCATTTACGATCAGTTACGATAGTAAATGTCATATCGATAAATATGGGCGAAAATATTTGACAGCCCAGACTATCGCTAACAATTCTTTCTCTGTAGTGTTATAATTTTGTTCGGCTTTATTTAGTATTCGGCTCGCGTAAGCAATCGGACCTACGAGACCTTGCTCTAATTGCAAGTCCGAAGTGTCAGTGATTATCAAGAATTTTCAAGTGAAATCTGGGTAACTTAATATAGGTGCTGTTGTGAGCTTCACTTTTAATAATTCAAATGCATTCTGTTATTTCTTTTTCCAGTCAAATGCAACTCCCTTTTTCAAACTTGTTAGAGGCTTCATTTTTGAAAAATTTTTGAAAAATTTTCGATGAATTTCCGGTGTCCGATAATTAATCCGATAAACAACTGTGTCCTTAATTTTTTTCGGCATAGGAAAATCTTTTGCTTAATTTACTTGGATCTGGACTATTCCTTTTTCGGTTATTATATGTCCTAGATTATTTCCTTTCGTAAGAATTCGCATTTGTTGAGTTGTAGTTTCAAATTATATTTACGTAATCGTTGCATTACCTCGACAAAACGCTTATTCCTTTAGGCTTGGTCTGTAAATAATTATATCATCTGCCTCTACATGAGACATCTCAACTCTTGTATTCCCGCTAATATTATGTTCGATAGTCTTTAAAATGTCGTAGATGCATTTCTTAACAAGCATTCGGTTAAATTCATAATGTCCCTGCGAGGTAGAGAAGGTAGTTTTATTTTTTATTTTTGTTTCTTCTACTCATAGAAATTTAGTATCCCGATGATAAATCTAGTGTAGAGAAATATTTGGCGTTTCCTAACTGGTCTAAAATATCAGTTATATTTAATAGAGGAAATGAATCTCCTATGAATTCGTTAAGTTTCTTGAAATTTATCACTACTTCGTGAATTGTTGTTTTCCTGAAGCATCGCTCTTTTTTGGAACGTGCAGTAGTAGCGCGTTCCACTGACTCGCGCAAGGACGAATAATATCATCTTATAATATTTTCTTTATTTGTTGATTCACCTCTTCTTTATGTTTTTTTGGTAACCGATATGGTCGCACATTTGATGGACTATTAGTGCGCGTATTAATTTTAATTTGTGTGCTATTGTGTGCGTTAATATATATCTCCTAAATGGAAAATGTCATTGAAGTCCTCGCATATTTACTCGACAATTTTCCTTTTTTCTTTATTTAGATACTTGGTTCTTATCTGCATTCGTACTCGTTCGTGCCGCGATAGTATTAGTGTGCCACTTTCGTTACCTGTCTTTTATAGTGTACATTCTCTCGCCCGTAACTCTTCTATTAGAAGCGGCGTAATTATTTCGACGTTTTCTGCCATAGTATGCTTATTGGGCACGTATATTTGTCGGGTACTACTAGGCAATTCTCGATAAATATTCCTGGTCTGGTTTCCTCTGATTTAACTAGTCCCACATAATTTTTATCTGTGACTGCTCGTACTATTTCGCTGCGAGGGGGGGGGGTTATTTTCCTGTACGAGTGAAATTTCAAAATTATTCCGTCAATTTGCAAATAGTTTTTTCTGATTGCTTTTAATTTTGTGTTTTTGTAGAAAATCCATTCCGAGGATTCTTTCATAGTCGACAGGAAAATCATCTCTCACATGCATGGTATGTCGTATTTCCTTGTCGCTTAAACGTTGCTTTTACTTTTCCAATTGTCTTTACTTTATAGCCTGTCACGTCGATAAGAGCCATTGGCTTTTCCCGTATAAGTGTCTTATTTTTTAAGTTTCTTATTTTAATTAAAGTAAATGCTTGTATCTAATAATAAATTTATCTGACCTTTTTTCATTTCTTTATTGGTGATATTACAAGTCTAAGACTGGTATTCGCATATTTCCCGATCACTTGCATAATTTGATCACTAGCGACTCGCATTTTTTGCATCCCCCTTTTCTTCTTTTCTTCTTCGCTATTAGCATACGACGATCTTACGATCGATGTCTCGCTTCACTTGTTGTTTCCTCGTCTGTTCAATAATAAGCACTCATGTCTTTTATGTTTATTTTTTTGCAATACGTGCAAAATTTCTCGACGGCATTTATACTTGCTGGTTTATCAATTCGGGGCAATGAGAATCTATTAGCGTAACAGTTTGTCCGGCTTGAGACCGACAGTCTCGCCCATAATGGCCTACTTTTCCGCATTTGCTGCATTGTGCTACACCCGAATTTTTTGAGTTTTGGCTTTGACCATATTTATTGCGTTCATATTATTATTCGCTTGTGGAGTAGGCCCTTTTATGCGCTCTTTCGCGCTTGCTGCATTAATAGCTTCTTGAATATTTTTGTGATCGTACTAATTTAATATCGTCGCGCAGTCCCAGCTCGAAATTTAATAAAGCTTGATCCTGAATCGTTTTTAAAATTGCTCGTTTCTGTTCGCTTGTATTTTCTCGTTTTTCGATCAATGATTCGTTAATATAATAGCGACTCCATTGCTAAAGTATCTACGCGTCGTCCATATGTGTGAACGCTTTTGCCTGGCGTTATGCTGCGTCCTGATTGTCAGTTGCTATATTGGGCGCTCGCCTTGAACAGGGATTTGGCTTCTGCTTTCCGCCTTGATTTGCTTCTTCGCCTGTTTTAATTGATTCACCTTATTTACAGGCTGTTGTTGTTGTCGTCGCCGCTCATGGGTTAGTTGTGTGGATCTCATCGCTGCCACCAAATTGTTGTGCCGGTATTTCATGACACGATTCGGGAATTCACACATCTATAATTCTACTCATCGAACGATTGGTTCTTATTTGTAGATCCATAAATAAGAATCAATCACGCGGTGATCACTCTGTGATCAACCATCACATTCATGGGATTCCAAAATTCATGAAAAAAGTTGCAACTTTTCTATGATCGGCTACATCTTGTATTCTTGCATTATGTAGAACGACCAAATTAATGCTTCATATCTTTACGAAGTTTGTTGTGAGATTTAGTATTATTTAACCTTTTAAGGAGATTAGTCAAAAATTAACTTCGAGACTTAATTTTTTGGTATGCTGTAGATAAATACTGTAGACAAGAAAATTATATGAATATTACTCAAATTATGGCATTGGCTGCGTTTAGCAGAGAAAACAAATCAGTTAGCGCTTAGTGATTCTGTAATATGATTGGTTCCTACACTTTGATCTAACGATGATCTAAAGGCAAGAAACAATCGTATTAAAAAATCATTAACCGCTAATTAGTTTTCTCTGCTGAACGCAGCCAATGCCATAATTTGAGTAATATTCGTATAGTTTTCTTGTAATGTTATTTTGAAATTGACCATTTTAAGCATATCACCTTATGAGAGGCAGTCGTTGCGAAGTAGATAATCACCGATTTAATATTCAGCCAACTTAGGACTTTGAAAAACTAGAATTTCGTAGATGAAATCAATAATTATATACAAAAAAGCAAAATCGATTGTAATGATAAATCGATGAATTTTACCGTAAGGATTTAAAGCTTTATTGTCACAAAATTTACCTTTACCTCACGGATCGCATTAGTATAGTAAGAGACTTGGCAACGCCGCCAGTGCACAGCTAATACGAAGCCAATTTCATGTAATCTAGAATATATCTCGGCATAAAGAAACAGATATGAAAATAATGAATAAAAGTTTTTTATAAAGAAACAACGCTTTGATTATGTGCATAAATTTTTAGTACATTTATTACAAAAAATTGCAATGAGAGATAATAATTCAGAGAAATTACATAATTATATTTATTTTTATTTTATGGTATAAACCTAATTTTACTATCCTATGGCTACAAAATACAATTATGTAGTATCAACTAATTTATTGTTGGATGCTTCTGTGAGTTCGCTTAATTTATACGACAAATCGTTAATTATTTTTTCGTGATGTTGTGTTGGTTTTTCACGATTCGAGAATCCACAGAGGACTTCTGGAGTTAATGAGTAGTAGCCTTGTAGTTTTGGTATTAGGTGTACAACTTTGCTTTCGCCGTTTTTTTCCGAAATTCGAGGCTTTATTGTAAAAAACTGGTTATACATTTATGATTCAAAATATTGTCCATCGCTGGCCACTACTTTCTCCCATCTTTCGGGTAGCGTACGAATCCCGCGTCGAAAAAACTGGTCATCTTTTGAGGCTATCCACGAATCGATTCAATTTTTTACTTCTTCATAAGACCGGAAGTGTTGGTCAGCCAGGCCGTGTGCCATTGATCGAAACAAGTGATAGTCAGAGGGAGCAACGTCTGGAGAATACGGAGGGTAGGGTAGGACTTCCCATTTCAACGTTTCCAAGTATGTCTTGACCACTTTCGCAACATGGGGTCGAGCATTGTCATGCTGCAAAATCATTTTATCGTGTCTCTTGTATTGCGGCCGTTTGTCTTTCAATGTTCGACTCAAACGCATCAATTGCGTTCGATACCGATCGCCTGTGATTGTTTCAGTCGGTTTTAACAGTTCATAATACACTACGCCGAGCTGGTCCCACCAAATACAGAGCATGACCTTGGAGCCGTGAATATTCAGTTTGGCCGTCGATGTGGAAGCATGGCCAGGAACTCCCCATGATTTTCTGCGCTTGGGATTATCGTAATGAACCCATTTTTCGTCCCCAGTCACAATGCGATGCAGAAATCCCTTCCGTCTTTGCCTTTCAAGCTGTTCACAAGCAAACAAACGCCGTTCAACATCTCTCGGCTTCAATTCGTACGGCACCCAATTTCCTTGCTTCTGAATCGTTCCCATGGCGTTTTGAAATGGCTTGTTGAGTCACTCCCAATGATCGTGCCAATTCTTCTTGATTTTGATACGAGTCTTGCTCAAGTAATGCCTCCAATTCTGCATCTTCGAAAATCTTCTCTCTTCCACCGCTATGACGGTCTTCGACGTCAAAATCACCGTTCTTGAAGCGTTGAAACCACTCACGACACGTTCTTTCACCAGTATAGCGGCCTCACCATAAGTATTTGAGAGCATTCGATGTGCCTCAGCCGCAGATTTCTTCATATTGAAGCAAAAAATTAAAACCTCCCGCAAATGACGAGAATTTGGCTCGTAAATTGACATTTTCAATCGAGAATAACTTTATGATGCAGACACAAATCGACTAATATTTCTAGGATTATGTTAACAGATGCCCAAGTTTATTGTATGACGTCTATGATCTATTTATTTCGACCACCACTTACCGCTAAAGCCATCTATAGGAAAACGGCGGAAACAAAGTTGTACACCTAATATAAAAATATATTTAGAAACTTATACACATTTCACCAGTGTTTTCTAATCATATATCTACAACTCCACTTAGCACTATTTGAGATTCGCGTCATAGATACTTCTATAGTTTCGATGAGTCGACGGGCAAAGTAGTGCGACGTGTTTCGTTCTAATTCTCTGACCGATCACAACTGCAGTCGCGCTTATATTCTATAATTTTCGAATCATCCTTGAACGTTTCCGCTCTAACTCATCAGCGTTCCGCTTATCGAATGAGGACAGCTTCTGAATCCGCATTTCTTTAGTTTACAATTTATTTTTTGCTCAGAGTCTTCTTTTGTATAAGTTCTTTGAAAGCATTTATTGCTGTTGTCACGCTTTATTGCTTCGAGCTTTCGTCGCTTGACAAATAACGCTTAATTTGAGATCCAATTAATGCTTCCGAGTACCGCGAATTTCTCCCAGAATGCGAAACATTCAGACTAAAAATCCACCGACAGAAATTATCAAATCAGAACTTATTATATTCCGCATCACGCTGTCTTACGTGACAGCGTGCAACCACCCACTTATGAGTGGTCTTCAATGCTTCATGTCGCACTTTAAACGAGATGTCGTTGAAAGACCATATGCTCATTAGCTCTAAACTTCAGAGGGATTTAACTACTGTCCTAATGCAGTGGCGCTGATATCGCCAAAATGTATCGGCAAATCTTAGTTGACTCCCAGACTACCAGCACATTGTGTAGCAACCTACCCCTGGTGAATGGATTACCGTCTTCTTACCGTTATCTATGGCATTCTCTACTTAGTCCTTTGGGTCTTAGATCAACTCGTCGACGATGAAGGTACCGAATTTCCGCTCGCGGTTCCCGTTTTACATCATCATATGTTGACAATTGCACTTTCGGCACAGACGATCAAATTCTTGCTCGTCAAATACGCGTCAAATATCAATTGAGTTACTAAAGAAAGGAGATTTTTGTCTTCGAAAATGGTGAGCAACGTCACTGCTCTGTTGTCCGATCTCGATCCTGCTAATCATGGTTTAGCTATTCAAGGTTCGCTTTCCGATCCTGATGAATACGGATGACCGAGATTTGTGCTTAACGAATCTTATCCTAAATATTGAGTGCGAACAAAATCGAAGGGTCAGCGCGTGTCAACGTTGTATTTTGTCACGTTACCATATACTCACGCTCTTTTTTTAAGGTTTTCATATCAAAATAATTCTTTGATAATCGATTGTAGCTGTATGCAGAAGTTATATGAACGTATATACATTCATTTGCATTCATTTTAAAATGTTTTATTTTTTGTTAATTTTATAACCAAATACTGTTTTCTAAACAAAACTAATATTTTAAGGTTATTTTTATGGAAGGCTACATTATCACCTATTTTTTCTTCGGTCATTATGCAATGTTATCATTTTTGTTAATCGTATTCTAAGTAATAAATATTTCGTGACTTTGAGTCTAGAATCGATTCAACAACATTTTAACGAATGTCAAGTTTTAAGCAAAAATATTGATTATTTTTTTGTATAAAAAGTTTTGTATAAAAAGTATTGTATAAAATGTAATGGCCACACATAATACTACTTTCTCCTTTATATACACACATACATAAATGTACATGTATTTACATATTCAATCTACATGATCAAAATTTTTACAGATTACAAAATTTTTTACAGATGCTGCTAAAATACAATTTAAAGGAAACAATTTTTCTGACCAATGTATAATATAAAGATGCTATAATATAATCATAGTTAAAGTTAAGTCAAAAATCATTATGTGTATAACACAAACCCAAAAGGATGAACAAAGAAAAAAGACTGAAGAGTTTCTTAAATTAATCTTTGATTAAAATATACAATATATTTACTCTTAGATTATTAATGTGCATTAGTACATCAAAAATTTTACAATAATAAAAGGAAATATTTATCTCCAGTCTCTTTTCTTAAAAAAAATGTCTATTTAGAATTTAATGTTATTTACTTAATACAAACTTGCATTACTTTAAATTAATTTTCTTAAAAATATATTGTTCTTATCATTCTTTTAAACAATTTTATTTTTGAATAGATCGACATACATATATTATATATTATATACAAAGAGCATATCTTTCATTTTCAAAATTATTACAAAAAAAGTGATTTTTTGAAAAATTAAAATCACTTTTTTATTGTACAATAAT
>NW_012130128.1:596002-606145 GCF_000143395.1 Atta cephalotes | reverse complement strand
ATATATATATATACCATCACTTTGTCACGGATAAGCCAAGGGGATTCTAGATCTTACCGGTTCGTGAGGACAGGCAACAAACGTGCGGGCGCTACCGTTTATGCCACCTAAAATTTATTTTTATTTATTTTTTTCTTCTGTATTTTTTTTGTATTATTTCTGCGAGAATCGTTGCCAGGGTCAATAGCTGTGTGCGTTGATCGTGTCAAAGCTGTTTCACCCAGTTACCAGCAGGGAAGAAGACCGCTGAAGAAGATCGTCACTGAGGAGAATCCGGACTATGCCTCAATGGCGGAGGCGCAGATCGTATCGCTCTTTTTAATTTGCTACTTGCACCTATTATTTGCGCTCTTTTAGTGTTGCTCCTGTTTTATAGAGAAAACGAAGAATGCCGAGACGTCAGGAGCTTCTCAAGAGGACAACCAGCTAGAACGCCGAGAGGATCACGGCAGACTTGGACCAAAGGAACTGCCTAAAGCAAGAACTCCCCGCGTGAGACAAAAGAAAAGTCCCGAGCGAGAAGACCCGAGCGAAATTCGAATTCCGCGTCAAGTCGCGGGAAGCTACGTCGCTGCTACGGGCCCACGGGATTCGCAATGTTGTGCAGCATCGCTAATCAGGCGTCGGAAGGCTTCAGTCCCGAAAAGTAGCACGGCCTGTACATCTTCGCCGGGGCCTGCTGAAATCACTTGCGTTGTGGCACGAGCCTGGTACAGATTGTGAGAGGACACAAAATCCATTGAGGGCAAAGAACAAGCTACCGATAACGAAAGCGAGCCAAGCGAGATACCATAAGGAGCTGAGAGAAGGTATCGAAAGAACAAGGAGAAATCGCTGATGAAACAATTAGAAATTCTGTAAAGCCGTCCCCGATAACATGATCTCGAGTGAGTAGCACGTGCCGAAAGGCTCATATAAAGAGCTACCACGAGTAATTAATCTTTTAGCTATCGTTCGCTCGAATCACATATATTTTTGTATTCAATTCGCATAAAGATTGCCGCCCTCTTGTCACAGCAAAGTTGCCACGTCTTGTTAATGTGATTATATGTTAATTCGCTATCTTGTACGCTGTCGTTTGAGTCGCGTTTCGTGTAGAGCAGAGAAAAGCATTGTACAATGTCTGGCGGAAAGCCGCGATTATTGCTGTAAACGCTGATTGATTGATGAATGTGTGATAACCCTCGTGATAATCGCCGATTCACACTTTGGGCATTTTTTTGTGCTGCGTGACTCAATCTGATCATAACGAGCTCATATTTCCCAGAGACGAATTATGGTAACTACGGTATGGTAACTATGGTACGGTGAATTGCGTACTTGAGTAGATACATGTAAGTGTTATTAATATTAAATATATGTTTTCCATTCTCTTATTATTAAAAGGAAGTAATTCTTATTTATTCTCTCGCCTTCCGATTCATTCCCGCTCCGAATCACCCATTCCCGCTGTCTATGCAGTTGTCGTCCGTCACATTAAAAAAATATCGAGAATAATTAATTTAGATTTAGAGGAGTTACAAAGAGCGGCACGCTCACTCGTGCCTGGCGCCCAACTTAAGTTAAGATATAATTCGCGGTTATTCAGTGAGTAGTTATCAACTTAGAGTATCAGAGTAAAATCATTGGCTGTCGAATTGTAATAACCAATCGAAACGCGACGACGTTGTGTCATTGGTCGAAACTACGGTCACACGCACGCATGCACGCACGCACGCATGCAGAAAGGGCAATGGAATCGACATCAAATCAATATCGATTCGATGTCGAAATCATCAAATCGATTTAATTGTCATTTCTCATTGGAATATAATTAAAAGTATGTATAATAAATTTCCCCGTCACCTCTGAGGTATTATTGTTGACAAGTCTGTTGACTATTATTGAGGTATTATTGTTTTTTTAAATTTCTATCATAGACCTATTTCATTAAAAAAATGATATTAGAAAATGATACCGAAAATTTATAATTCGTTAGACAAAACTAATTCTGTATACATATATTATTATATGTACTGAGAGTAAACATATAGTAAAGAAATATTGAAAATGTTTTTATTCCTTTATATTCTTTTACTGTTCTCTATATCTTTATATATGTGCGTGCGTGCGTGCGTGCGTGCGTGTGCGTGTGTAATTATTCATATATAACATTAATTCAAAATTTTACTTTCTTGATGAACTGTAAATTTGATCATTTCCTAATATTACTTTTTTTACACACTTTTTATATACTTTTGTAATTTCATTAACGTAAGATGAATATAATAATTGTAAACTTATGTATACAAATGTGTCTTGTTCAGACACAAAGTTTTGTTGAAGCACAATGTTTTATTTAAACATGTGAAAAAAATCAAATGAAAAACAATGAACTTTTTTATACATTACAATATCGTTAGATGAAGAGGGCAATGGCAGCAATATCTTCATTTGCAAGAAGTAACCGAAGACTGCTTTTTGTTTATTAGAAAATGTAGCAGCGTCATCGACATTATTCAGACCAGTCTGAATCTCTCAGAAACGAACGGAAATATAGCCAGAACTCCGCTCCGTAACATATTACTGATAGGGACGGAACATCGTCGCACAATATTGCAGGATTGTGAGAAAGGAGACATCGCTCATAATATTGAAATAAGTACCGAATGTTTGTGTGAATGTCCGTGATGTGATGTCTCGAGGAAAAGCAACCGCGTCATCCACCGTACCACCGCAACCCAATCGTGGAGAGGACGGTCATGAGAGAGAGCAGCATCATGATCGGCGGCATCCGGACACCTCCTGTCGGTCAAACGTCGCGGGATCACCTAGCGCCTGCGTCTATCGCAAGGCAGCGTAAGCGTGAGCAGGTGATTGCCGATATGTTGCTCGATCGATTGCTAAAGACATCGCTATTGCAAAACTGGAAGCGTTCGCGACCTCGTTCTAGCGTTTTTCGGGGAGGACGCATTAGCCACTGGTGCTGCAGCTCGCGATTTGGTACGGTCACGAAAGGCGGATGCACGTCGGGGGATGAGGGGAGGTGAATCCGGAGAGAAAGGGCGCCGATAGGCCGGGGTTAGCACTGGCTGAACCCGGAGCGTCGGGAGAAGCACGCGAGGACTGGGTGCGCGGGGCCAAACGCTTACAGGCATTGTATAGGGCGAACCGTCGCAAAGCAGTGCGAGAGGTGCTCTAAGGATCAGCCGATCATTAGTGCCAGATGCCTAAACATCAGGTTTAGTACTTCGAGCGAGCGGGGAAGATCTGGCCGGCGCCGGCGTGGAAGTCGAATGCCCTGATTCCCCAACGCAGAAGTTCGCAAGAGGTGTCCGCGGTCTTGGGTCTACTCGCGCACTATCGGCTCTAGCATGAATAACTCTACGCCGGGTCCTGACGATGTATCTTATCATGGCCTTCATAGACGGGAGAGATCGCGGCTCCTCACAACATTATACAACATCTGCTTGCGACTCGAAGCAGTCCCCGTTCTGAAAGACCAACACAGTGTTGATAATAAGAAAGGAGACCGGAGCAAATTAGAGAATTGGCGCCTTCTCGTTTTGGGGGATATCGTCCCCAAGCTCTTCGTCGCGCTCTTGACCAACTGATTGACCGATTGGGCGGTCATTCACAGGAAGCTCCGCGCAGAAGGGGTTCCTGCGGCGCGAGGAATATACAAGCACAACTTCGTCCTGCAGGGGATCCTGACGCATGCCAAGCGCATGCTAAGCGCCAAGCAGTCGTTGCATAGATGGACCTGTCCAACGCGTTTGGATCGATCCCCCGCACGCAACGATCCGCAATGCGCTTATAAGATCCGCGATCATAGCGATATCGAATACATTCCATGTATGATGGCTGCACGAAGATGTGAATCGCCGAAGATTACACAGCACCCATCCGGTCGGCGTCCGGCAAGATTGTCCGCTTAACCCAATTATCTTCAATCTCGCTATTGATTCGATTGTCTGCGTGGCGATCGAGTCAGATGACGGGAACGCCCTACAAGGGCATTTTTAGTCCGCCTTAGTCTATGCTGATGACATTACATTATTGGCCCAGACGCCCGAGGGAATGGAAAGGATGCTAGCCTCTGTGGAGGCAGAGACAGCGTCAATAGGTTCAACCCTGCGAAGATGTGCCACCTTGCATGTCAGTACGGAGAATGTAGCAAAGTCCTACCGAGATCATTCCAAATCCAGGGGAAGACGATCAACCTCTTGACTCAGAGAGAGTCATATACCCACCTTGGTGTTCCAACGAGTGTCCATTGACCAGACACCCTACGCCATTGGGGATATCGTCTCGGACATTCGCGCGGTCGACCGCTCACTCCTTGCCCCGTAGCAGAAGATAAAGATGCTAGGGACTTTCATCCTACCTAGATTGGATTTTCTGCTTCGGGGGATTAGAGTGTTTAAGGATCCTCTCATAGCCGTTGGCCTTAACATCAGAAGGCACGTGAAATCCTGGCTTAACTTCTCTCAGTGAACAAGGAAGGAGTCTACATATCACATTGGGGGGAATGTGGACTTCTGTCGCTCTCTCGCCGACATCTTCACGGTAGCCCACGCGTACCGTATGTTAATGGTGCGCAATGGCGCCGTGAGAGAATTAGGAATCGTTGAAGGGAGTAGTTGGTCGCAGGATCGGTCATGTCCCTAGTAGCGAGGATATCGACTTCTTCCTATCCGGCTTACTGGATGGAAGGATGAGGGGTGGAAAAAAAGCTTCGCTCTAATCGAGTGCGCGGAATGCCGCTTATCAGGCAATCCAAGAGATTGTCTCTGCGTTGGCGGTGAGTCCACGGAGGAGATGACTTTGGAATGTCGAGGGTCCAGAGAAGCAGCAATTAAGATTCTGCCCGACGCGCGCGGTCAGGTAGTGAATCGGTTGCGCTCAGCTGTAGCAGAGCACTACGCAAGTAGGTTACTCAGTAAGCCTGATTAAGGTAAGATCTTCAAGGTGTTACGAAGTCAGGTGAGCAATCACTTTATCTGTGGCGGCAGCTTCACCCGCTTCGCCGATTGGCGCTTTATTCATAAGGCTCGATTAGACGTACTTCCTCTTAACGATGCACGATGTTGGAAGGCAAATGAGCTATCGGCGATGCGGTGAAGCATCGGAGACTTTACCACATGTGCTCTGTCACTATATCCATTCCGCCGCAATACAACTGAGACAGCCGACGCTGTCCTGTACCGCCTCTGGAAAGCCACTAGACTTCTAGGAGTAGTGCGGGTTAATCAGCGGGTGGAGGGCGTCAGTGGCAAATTGGGGACTATGATCTGACCTCGTGATCAGATACGAGCCTTCCAAGAGTATCGTCATATGCGACGTCACTGTGCCATTTGAAAACCGCTGGACTGCTTTCGAGAACGCCAGAGCGAGGAAAATTGCCAAATATTCGCCTCTGGCAGAGGAGCTACAGCGGCAGGGGTACCGTATCGTCGTGATAGCTTTCGTTGCCGGCGCCCTCGGCTCGTGGGATCTAATAAATAAGGCGATTCTGAGACTGCTACGGATAGGCTCTCAATACACAGCAATGCGAGGTCTCATCGTCTCGAATACCATTCGCTGGTCACGAGACATCTATGTGGAGCACGAGTCCGGCATCCGTCAGTATCTTGCTTCTTCCCTCTCTGGGGATTATCCCGCAACATCATCTAGAGCGGTTCGTCGATGCTGACTCGCTTGAGGAGAGAATAGCGCAGGATGCGGCGCGTGGCGTTCCGGACGTTGAGAGTGTCGCGTAAATTATTCTTGTGTTTATCTTGGCCTCCCTTTTTTAAACTTAGCAGGAGAAAGTGGCCTAATGTCCAACTTTATTTATATAATTGTTTTGTCTGTGATCCTTATTCGCCTATATGATATACTTTTTAATTTTAATTTTAATATATAGTATTTTGACTGTTGGACAAGGCCCCTCTCTGCTTTTTAATTATTTTTATATTATTATTCGGTCTTGCTTTTGTAACCTTTCTTGTTCTTAGCTATGTTATTTTACCTCTACTTCTTTTCTATCTTCTATTTTCTTCTCTATCTCTTTTCTTTCTGCGTACTATAGTACTCTTCTCTTTTTTATACTCTTTTAAGCCTTTAATTTATTTATTTTCTCTGTGGGACCCTAACTGTTCGAATGTGAATGCCGCATAAGATAATTTTTGTATTTTATGCAAGTAAATGAATGTGCGTGATCTACAACGTTAATTTTATTATTTATTGGGAATACAAATAAGTTTCCGCCGTTTTTTATCAAAAATTAAACATTTATTGTGAAAGAACGGTACATAATGTTTTATTCAAAGTAATGGCCATCGCTAGTCACTACTTTTTCCCATCTTTCTGGTAGCATGTGGATATCGCGTCGAAAGAACGCTTCATCTTTTGAGGCTATCCAATCATCGATACAATTTTTGGTATCTTCATATAATATGATGTGAAGTGCTGTTCAGACAGGCCATGCATCATCGATCGGAACAAGTGATATTCAGAAGGAGCAATGTCTGGAGAATACGGCGGATGGGGTAGAACTTCTCATTTGAGTGTTTCTAAGTAGGTTTTGACCGGCGCTGCAACATGTGATCGAGCATTATCATGCAGGAGAATAATTCTGTCATGCCTGGAGTAGTAGTGGGCGCGTTTTTCCTTGAGTGCTCGGCTCAATCTCATCAATTGTGTTCGGTAGAGAGCCCCAGTAATGGTCTCGTTCGATTTGAGCAACTCATAATATACACGATACCAAACTGATCCCACCAAATACAACATGAGTTTTTTTCCATGAATATTCGGCTTTGCTGTCGATGTTGAAGCATGGCCCCCATGATTTCCTCTTCTTTGGGTTACCATAGTGAATCCATTTTTCAATGACTGTACGATGCAAAAAACCTTTTCGTTTATGCCTGGCAAGCAGCATTTCACATGTGAAAAATTCAACGTTTCTCGACTTCAGTTCATATAGAACCTAATTCTCTTGCTTTTCCCAATGATTTTCCCAATTTTCAAATAATATGAAATTGTTTGTTGAGTCACTCCTAATGTAAGTGCAAGTTCTTTTTGCGTTTGGCACGAATCTTCATCCAATAATGCTTCCAATTCCGCATCTTCGTACACTTTCTGCCTTTCACTACGTTCTTTGTCTTCGACGTCAAATTCACCGTTCTTAAACTTTTGAAACCACTCACGACAACTTCTCTCACTTAAGGCAGCATCACCATATGCTTCTACAAGCAATCTATGAGCCTCAGCTGCAGATTTCTTCAAATTAAAGAAGTAAATCAAAAGTTCCCGCAAATGACACTTACTCGGCTCAAAACTCGACATTTTCGTACAAAAAAAAATATATGATGCTGATATAAAATCGCTAATATTTCAAGGTTATGGTGTTGCCAGATGTCCAATCTTACGATATGTCGTTTTACATCAATTTTAATTATAGTTTATTAGTGGCGCCGTCTTTTGCAAACGGCGGAAACTTATTTGTACTCCCAATTATTTATATTATACTGCGCGCGCTCCTCCTTTTCGACTCTTTAATTCAGGTCCTTATCAATATATATGATCGGGTGTTTATCAATGTATATGACTTCGGTTTTACTTTATGTAAGTTTTTATATTATTGTTGTATAAGTTAATATTTTTGATAATCATTGAGTTATTCATTACATAGCTAATTTGGCATTTGGATAAAGAAGAACTAAATTGTCGGGAATCATCAACTTGGAATTTGCGTTACTTATGTAATATTGATTTATATTTTATATTGATAAAGACCCGAATTGAAGAGTCAAAACGATTATTTTATTCGTTTTATTACTTTCACACGAAAATAAAAAATTTTCTGTGCATCCGAACAGCTGATGTAGACTCGGATTTATTTTTTTACTGATAGATTCTTTCTTATTTTTTATATATATTGTATATATAGTATGTATATTTTAACCTGTGCATTTTAATGTTTTAAAGTTGTGCATAAGTATAATATAAATAAATATATAATACGTATGTACTTATTTATATTATACTTATTATATTATTAGTAGCAGTGTTCCATTTTAATTGTTCCAGGCAAATATCTTGAAAAGAAAAACACATTTCAGTAAAAAAATATATTTCAGAAGAAAATGGTTTTGAGGGAAAATTTAATTTTGTTATCTATTTTTAGATGGAAGGACCAAAAAGATATAAAGGTCCATTTTTTAAATGGAATTATATTTTTTTTTATATAATGTTATCCATTAATTATTCTGCATATAAAAGTATTAAAGTAAACTTATGAAAAAATCAATTAAGAGATATTTTATACTTTGTACTAGCACATTTTGACATAAAATGTTCTCAGTATCTCCTATTAATTTTTTGATAATCGTATTCTATTATACAATACTTTTATGAATAGAATAATGAGATGAATCAATTAATATAGAAAGAAAATACAATTGTTTTAAAAACACTATGGATACTTTTTTAAAGAAGCAGCTGTTTTCTTTATATCAATTGATTCATCTCATTATTCTATTCATAAAAGTACTATTTTTAAAAAATTAATAATTTATGAGATTAATAGTTTACGAGATATCTAATATTATATGTCAAAATATGTGCTATAAAGTATTAAATATCTGCTAAACTATTAATTTTTCGCTAACTTTATCTAAATATTATTATAGTATATGCAGAATAATTATAGGAATCATATTGTTAAAAAATCATATTAAAATTATCTCAGTATAACGAAAAGCGCGAGGCGTGAGGTAAAATCCCTCTCTGAAGCAGCCCGAAGCTTTGAGTGCTTACGGATATGCTTCATCAATTGTGTGACGTACTCGGACTCTCTGACTCCCGTCTCATTTTTAACACTACTGGTCAGTACATGTGTGCCACTTCGCTATTAATGAATTATTAACTTTTTTTATAATCTCATCTTAATACTTTTATATGTAAAATAATTAAAAAATCATATTAAAAAATAATAATTTTTTAAATGATGATTCAAGTAATCTTGAAAATTCGATTTTTTCAAAAATTGATTTTATTGTCTCCCTTTAGATCATAAATTTTCATCTAGAACATTTTTCTTCTGCCAGTCCTGATTTTTTAGATATTCAACTGTTTCAAATAGGATATCCCATACAGATAATTAGATTGTCACTTTTTTGTCGGTCTCGTCAAATCACTGTCGTACTACTGATGAAAGTGAATATCAAATTAAAAAAAATGAAATTCAGAATACCAATAAGTAGACATTTTTTATCTTTCATTTAATTCGATAAAACAAGTTATATAATTGTTTTTAGTTGTTCCAGGCAAATATCTTGAAAAGAAAAATACATTTCAGTAAAAAAATATATTTCAGAAGAAAATGAAACGGTTTTAAGGGAAAATTTAATTTTGTTATCTATTTTTAGATGGAGGGACCAAAAAGATATAAAGGTCCATTTTTTAAATGGAATTATATTTTTTTTTTATATAATGTTATCCATTAATTATTCTGCATATAAAAGTATTAAAGTAAACTTATGAAAAAATCAATTAAGAGATATTTTATACTTTGTACTAGCACATTTTGACATAAAATGTTCAGTATCTCCTATTAATTTTTTGATAATCGTATTCTATTATATAATACTTTTATGAATAGAATAATGAGATGAATCAATTAATATAGAAAGAAAATACAAGTATAAACTAAGCGATAGATGTTTGAAATCGTTTATTTTGATGGAATTTTCGTAGATGTACCTACGACAGTACATACACATACACACGAACATATGTTAAATATCTAAATGTGAAAATAAAATAAAAATTACATAATGGATAGGAGTTAAACTGAATAGAGGCATGTAATACAAGGATATATCGACATAAATTTTTTTGCACTATTATTAATGATATAACACACATCTGCGCATACAATGTACGTGTACTAACTTATAATTAAACAATTACCACGTGATGATAAAAACTTATGCAATGAGAATTATCGTAACTTAATTGTATCTCAATATATTAATATATACATCATATGAAATATATATATATATATATATATATATATATATATATATATATAGTAGTGTGTATAATAANATATATATAACTACAACATATGTNTACTCTCTCTTGTTCGTTTTCGTTACGTATATAAATAAATAA
>NW_012130128.1:584608-594684 GCF_000143395.1 Atta cephalotes | reverse complement strand
AAGTAAGTATAATATACTATATATATAATAAATATACGAGACTACATATTATTATATATATAATATATATATATATATATAATAAATAATAGTGTGTATATATATATATATATATATATATATATATAATATATAAGTAAAATAGTTTTTACTTATAAGTTTTTACTTAAAAGTTAGCTTATATTTCAAATTATTTTAATCTCGATATTTTATTAGGATTTTTTAGTATTAGAGTTTTTTATTCTAGAAGATGCTGTAAAAGTATTATACGACGATTGTGAAACATTTTGTATACACACTCACATACACATACATACATATAGATTGTCCCATTTTAATTTCCTGAAACAAATATCTCAAAAAATATAGAAGATACAGAATAATGTTTCAGATGAAAGTAGAATGATTTCGAAGGGAATGTATTTTAGTTATATTATTTTTTTCTAGTTATAGGCATCAAAAAAATATAAGGCCACTTTTTTGGTATGGTATTATATGATTTTTTAAAAATATAATATGATTCCTCTAATTATTTTATATGTGAAAGTATTAAGGTAGAGATAAAAAAATCAATAATTTACGAGATATGTTATATTTTTTTCTAACACATATTATAAAATATTAAATATCTCGTAAACTGTTAATTTTTTATTTTAATAAACAATACACAAAGATAAATATAATAGAGAGTCAGCAATAAACGGCACAATTATTTATTAGTGAACAATTAATAATCAGATTAGATTGATGTCTTCTTTATTTTGAACGTTTTGACTCTCTTTGGAATCCTCCTTAGCAAGTAATGATATAAGTATAATGTCCATAATGTAAAATGTCACTCGCAAATTGACAAAGATGCAGCGTTGTTAATCATCATGGAACATGAAGCAGTACAATGCTACATCACTTATAAAACTATTAAATATCGATTTTCATATATGGATTTTTAAAAATTTTTGTCCTTCATATTGGATCTGCCATTTTGAATTGTACATTTTTTACTTCAGATTTAAAATCAATGATCAAAAAAGATTACACAAGATGCTCCTGTTCGACTATGTCAAATTCGAGAGGATATCATAAGTGACGTGCGGGCTGCTTTGGCGCTTTAAATTCAATAACTTCTGAATAAATGGTCGGAAATTAATTTTTCGAAAAAAGATTTAAACTAGAAACATACAGCTATAAGTATAAATTTAAATATCTGACAATTTATTATTATTAGAAAAAAATTATAAAATATTTTTCTTTTGAATTATTTGGTTTTATATTTCAATTTTGTCAATTTTTTCCAGTTTTTTACAATTTTTCCAAAATATTCTGTTGCAATTTACATAAAACATTTTTATAAGAATCGAAAAAATATTTTTAGTATTGTTGAAACATTTCTAAGTTAAATGCAAAACAGACCTCAATATAATTTTTTATTTAGCTGGAAAAAATTAATAAAGACGGTACTTTCGGAAAAAACTGGTTTTGCGATTATTTAAAAAATAGAGGATAATGGAAAAAAAAGCGGACAACGTAGTTTATTTTCAACGCATCAAAATCCTACGAAAACATCTTTTAAAGTTCAAAACTCCCTCTAAATTTTCGGCCCGTGTAAGTAGAAAATGTAATTAGAGGAATTATATTATGTTGAAAAATCATATAACCTTCATATCTTTTTGGCACCTAGAAAAAGAAATAATATGACCAAAATACATTCCCCTTAAAAACCATTCCACTTTCATTTTAGAGTCTCTTTCACCAATCCGGTTAAGTTAACCGACGGTTATATGGGGCTGATTTAGGTTCAGCTTTGTAACTCGTGCTTAATTTTTAACCGAGATTTAACATATTTTAAGTTAAATCTCGGTTAAGAGTTAATCGTGAGTTGTGGAACTCTGAAAGAGACCCTGAAAGTTTTTTTCCGTATCTATATTTTCCGATTTAGGGAAATTAAAATAGGAAACTCTGTGTGTGTGTGTGTATATACATATCTTTCTTTTCTCTCTCTCACATGAAGTTATTAAAGGCTGGCGCGAAGTAAACTTCATGACTTAGATTTTCGTATGCTGAATTAACAATGACAAATATCATAATATTCGAAATCTTGTAATATTCGATTACTATATAGGCATTTATATATTAATAATGATACTTTTAACGATGCTATATTATTGTGTGCTTTAATCGAATAACTTTTACAACTTGAACTTTTCATATTTATTTTTATTATCATTCGTACATTTATAATTGTAACTCAGAAAAGCCGTGTAACACCCTCGGATCGTTTAATCATGTGCAAATAGTCGATCATTATGACCAAGAAAAAAAAATAAAGAAAAAATAAGTCTCCTTTTTATAAATTTTTCCAAACAATTTGAAAAATATTGAGAGAGAGATATGTGACATTTCAAAGTTACACTCAACCGAAAATCATCTGTCTACATATAATAACATTCATGATAACTTCTCTTTTTCATTCGAGTATATTCTTTAATATCTGTTTACCCGATATTATTGTCAATCTGATAACTTGTGTCTACATTTCGCTTCTATACGTGATTATGCTAATGCATAATAATGTAAACTTGCACAATGTCATTTATTATGAAATACAAAACTTTTTCATACAATTTAACAAGTTAACGATAATATCAATAAAAAAAAGAGATATTATTCATTAAAGGTTATGCATTTTCCGATTTCCCCTGTTTACTTAGTTCGAGAGCGAGAGCTAGTTCGGCGTCTTCCTTTTCTTTACGCCTGAGCCTCTCTTCTTCTGCTTTTATACTCTGCTTTTCTGCCCACGCCAGTTGCTCCTCCTCCGATAAATTAGTTACGTTATTACCGCTCCACATCTTTCCGAAATTGTTCGTAAATTTGTCATCGTTGTAAGTGATATTAGACTTTGAAATGCGCATTATATTTAACTCGTGCCTTGCGATGGTCTTTGCGTCTTTAGTTGAAAACGCTTCGTCAAGATTGATCATTCTTGATTTGACATTAGCAAATGCTTGAGAAAAATCAATATCCTGAACATTCTTATTATCAATGGAAAACGCTTTTCCAAAATCGACGTCGAACTTGCTTGCGCTACTCGTATCGCTTACATTGTTCTTCTCGGCTTTTGCTTTAGCGAGCGGAAAAGTATTAGAGAAATTATTATCGAAAATTTTAGCTGAAGTATTCTTACTCGAAAATGCAGAAATCGACTCAAAACCAAAAGGATCTGTTTTGTTCGTCCCCCTGTTCTCGTTCGCGTTCAAGTCCTCTGTCATCTCATCGGCGAATGGGTCCGTTATATTGAAAGGATCTTCATAACGGTAGTCTCGAAAAGGATCCTCCGTAAAGTCCGACAGCTTTGCCATTGTTACGTGGATTTTACTCGTTGCTCTTGGTGGAGTCGATTGATTAGCCGTCGGTTCTGGCTGAAGCAGGTTTTTGTCACTGGTCAATTGTTTTTACTGAAAAGGTAGAAGAAAATAACGCGGATACCGCCGACTGTCCTCTGGATGCAGATTGACCCTAAATCGCTATTTTTACTTACAAAACTGTCAAAAGTGCTGCAATTTTATGATATTCGAGCTTCGAGAAAAAACTATGACAAGGTGAGAAACCTTGTAAATCGTCATCTATTAAAGGGTTATAGGATTTTAACAATTCCAAAGATCTAAAAAGAATTTCAAACATCTAAAAAGGAATTTTTAAAATATACAAAAACATTTTTTTTCCTTTTGCCTTTGGAAACTATCAAAATGTAGCTGATATAAATAATGTGAATATCGTTTAAGTAAAAAATTTGAAGTTTGAAAGCAATATTTTTAGAAATATTTCATATCGGTTCACGAAGGCTTTTCTAACACCTTTTAATTTTTTCTTCAAGTTAAAAATTTAAATAAAAATTTTTCAAGAAAAACGCAGTTCTCATGTTTAAATATAACTAATTTTCACGAAAAATAAAGTTTTTTAAAATTTCTTCTTAAAATAGAAAATAAAAAAATCTGCAGTTAAAAAATCTTTTTTTAATTTCAAAATAATTTAGCAAAGCTAAAATCTTAGCTACTATGCACCGCGCGGATTGTAATGATTATTTAGGACGTCATTACGGTTTATTATTTCAATATTATTTCATAATTTCGTTATATTAATTTTTGTCTTATTATATAATTTTAATCTTATTATTAAAAATGATTTTCCAAGAAAAAACGTTAATGGTCTATCTTTTTGAATAAAAATTTTATATGATGTTGAAGAGTACTTTAGTCTTTAATTCACTACACTCCTATAACCCCTTAAAACATTTCGATTATGGGTATGCATGCGCGCACATGAATGGATACACGCATGCACACACGATTTATTTTTAAATACATTATGCCCAAAAAAGGGGCATAATCAAGAATCACACATTCTATTTTCCAAAAATAGGCACCTTTCAAGAGTTTTTAACAACTTTATTTTAAGAGATCGTAAGTCGTAAAGCCGTAACAAAATGATCAACTGCAGCTGAATATGAGAAAAATAATCAACTATTATTGATTAATGTCTTACGGTTTTACGGTTTATGGGCCTCTTAAAGTAGGGCTATGGAATAGACTAATGATCTGACTTATTTTTTTGTAAAATAAATATTTGTGAAATGTGAAAATTTTTTTACTAATTTTACAAAGTTTGACATGAATTAAAAATCGCGCATAACAGCAGTTTATAGCTTTTAAAAGAGTGGATCTTTAATTGGCATGCTTCTTGAATATTATATGATTTTTTTCAACCAAGTTATTCAACATTAAAACAAAAAGTGTCTGTTAAGAATAGAAGACGAATGGAATAATGTTCAGAATTTTTATATGATATGATATATTATAAGAAATGTAATCTTTATATTAAAGTAAAAATACGTTAGATTGAATATGTATCAATTGTTTAATTTTTAGTTTTACTTAAACGAAGTTTACAAATGAAAAGTTTCTTTATATCGAAAAAAATAGTACACCTTCATAAGAGAAAACTGAAATCTTCCTTCGTTTTCATTTCAAAGAATGCTAATCCATTCGTCTCCTATGAGCAGTCAAAGTAAAAAAGACGTCACTTCATTATTAAATATATTTCGTAAAAAAAATTATACAACGCTTATATTATAAATATGCAAATTAAAAATAAAGATTCAGTCTTTCAAAAGTTATAAATTTCTTTGTATACGATTTTTAATTGACGCTATGAAATTTGTAAAGTTCATAAAAAATTTTCAGATATGACGGGATGTCCATTAATCATGTAGCTCTGTAAGAAATCATAAATTATTGACTTAAAATATGTTCTAGTAAATTCAAAACTCTAAATTCTTTTATATATGATACATTTATATAAATATATTATATAAACACATTTTTTCTTGTTGATACTTTTAAATTGAATTATGTCTTAAGTTATCTTTTCTGTAATTTTCTTATGAAAATTGGGTGAAAATTGTTCTATTTAACATTCCAGATGACTTTATTATTTTAAAAATCCATTTCTTTAAAAAATTTACAGAAGATAAAGGAATATTAAGAAGTGAAATGAAACAGAAAATAAGACAAGCTTATTCACATCAAAGCATGCTAATATGTACGAAAAATAATACTTCGTTTTATATTAAATTATTATCTAAATAATAATCTATTTAATCAGAAATCTTTGTGTTAATCCGTAGATTTTAACCCGTAGAAACAGATTACTGAGGCGTTTCACTGAATGCTTGCGAGTATCGTTTATCCTTATTTAACGTTTGATAAAACGATAAGAATGAAATAATTCCATGTGTTATGAGCATTAAGTGGAACGCAGTTTGAATCTTCCTATGAATGCTCTTGTCTATGAGTTACACTAAAATAATTTTTAAAAGAAACATTAAAAAAAATTTATTATCAACTACACATAACTCCATATATATAAAATAGGAAATATGTAAAGTGTGTCAAAAAATGACGTAAGATATCTTTTTTTAAAGAAACATTTAGTTTCTCTGTATAATATTGAACAGAATTGCTATTCACTATTTTATAGAATATTACTTAAAGAAGGAAGAATATTTTATTTATTTTTATAAAAAAGAAATGTCCTGGAATCTAAGAATATTAGTAGGTCTGAAAAACAATTTATAATATTTTGCTAAATATCTGAAAAATATTATTTAGTTCTGAAAAGGACTGTTATATAGATAGTGATTAGTTTTAAAAAGGTCTTATTTTTTTGATGACAGACGATCTATTTATAATAATTACTCAAAGTTTACTTCGGCATGAAGGATTTTAGAACAAATTTAGACACAATTTTAATTAAATAAATTATTATTATGTAAGAGATTAATAAAAATTATCATATTATGTCAGGATATAATTTTAATTCTAGAATAGTAGAATTTTTTATTATGTCTTAACATAATTATAATTCGTTGAATATTATTATGTAACAACGTAATTATAAGTCGAACAGCTAAAAATTTAATTTTCAATATTAGTATTAGAATATTGTTTTATGTTGTTACAAATTAAAGTGGCAAACCATTATTAGTGGTTTTGATAATAATAGGGAGTGTTTGCAATATTGTTTACCCAGATACGCTAAATCAGAACACTAAAATCAGATTATCTTCTTCTTAACTAATTAAGAAAAGGATAACATGACTTTAGTTGTATCTGAATTCACGTTTGCAAAAACTCTCTAATAAAAAATTAAAACGTCTTTATTCGGAACTAAAATTATGTCACAATTATAATAATAATTATAAATTTTTATTATAATATATTAAGTGTACAACTTTGCTTCCGCCGTTTTTTTTCCGAAATTCGAGGCTTTATTGTAAAAAACTGGTTATACATTTATGATTCAAAGTATTGTCCATCGCTGGCCACTACTTTCTCCCATCTTTCGGGTAGCGTACGAATCCCGTGTCGAAAAAACTGGTCATCTTTTGAGGCTATCCACGAGTCGATCCAATTTTTTACTTCTTCCGATAAGACTGGAAGTGCTGGTCAGTCAGACCGTGTGCCATTGATCGAAACAAGTGATAGTCAGAGGGAGCAACGTCTGGAGAATACGGTGGGATAGGACTTCCCATTTCAACGTTTCCAAGTATGTCTTGACCACTTTCGCAATATGCGGTCGAGCATTGTCATGCTGCAAAATCACTTTATCATGTCTCTCGTTGTATTGCGGCCGTTTGTCTTTCAATGCTCGGCTCAAACGCATCAATTGCGTTCGATACCGATCGCCTGTGATTGTTTCAGTCGGTTTTAACAGTTCATAATACACTACGCTGGTCCCATCAAATACAGAGCATGACCTTGGACGTCAAAATCACCGTTCTTGAAGCGTTGAATCCACTCACGACACGTTCTTTCACTAATAGCGGCCTCACCATAAATATTTGAGAGCATTCGATGAGCCTCAGCCGCAGATTTCTTCATATTGAAGCAAAAAATTAAAACCTCCCGCAAACGAGAATTTGGCTCGTAAACTGACATTTTCAATCGAGAATAACTTTATGATGCAGATCGATTAATGTTTCTATGGGGTTATGTTGACAGATGCCCAAGTTTATTGTATGACGTCTATGATCTATTTATTTCGACCATCACTTACCGCCTAAAGCCATCTATAGGAAAACGACGGAAGCAAAGTTGTACACCTAATAATTTTAATTTGTAGAATTGTATTAATTCATTAATATTAATTCATTAAGATCGTAATTTTTTAGATAATTACTTTTTAAGAGTTTTACATTAGAATTAGAAATTAAATGCTTATAACGGTCGAAGCTGGATTTTTAATGATTAAATAATTCAATGTGAATTATGTAGAGTATTTGATAAAGTTCGCTTAGCAGTAGAGCGGACTAAACTAAATCGAGTCTAACTAAACTGAGTTGAAAGTCTCATTTTGCAATTTTCGCTATAATTAAATATCAATTACTAAAAATTATTGAAAATCAATATTTTTCGATTTTTAATAATTAATATCTTGTTAACTATTGCGAAAATAGTAAAATGGTAAAGGACTTTTAATTCAGTTTAGTCCTCTCTACCCCTATGCGAATTTTATCGTTACTCATCAAACATCTTGTGTGCGCGCGCGCGCGCGCGCGTGTGTGTGTGTGTGTGTGTGTACATACATTATAAATAAATCTGATTGAATCAACTTTTTACCTTTCGAAGATTTGCCTTTTAAGAGAGAAAATTATCGACTTCATATCTAATTGAATAAGTGTGCAGTCAATTATTTTCTCATAGGATAAAAAGCTAGTTCAACGACTCTGATTCACCCTGTACAAGCATATATACTATATTTGTAGTCATTCGAACTGAGCGTGACCAGAAATTGATTTTCCGGACTTATAAAGTCTCTAAATAAAGGACTCTTGCACAGAAAGCAAGAGATCCAGGTTTGACTCCCGGTCGAGGAAGAATATTTTTCGCAATAAATTTACAATTTTTCAGCACATAAGATGGTATCATTAGTTTGATCTTGTATGTTGTCAAAGGTCACATTAAATTTTTTTAATAGAACTCTCCATTTTATTACATATTCTTGTAGCTTATCTCAAGAGCTTTCCAAAACAGTATAATTAAGTTCATTTTCATGAAATACTTTTCGAGTTATAAGGCTTGCTAAGTTACAGCATTAGCATTATCCAAGGTGTCCAACCGACTAAAACCTCTTGAATGTTGTTCAAGATCATGACCTGAATAACATTTATCAAGATTGAAGATTGTTCCTTTTATTTTCATTTTTGCACTAAAAATTATTATTTCTACGTAGAAAACAAGATATAATCTCCAATGACCTTGATTTTGACAAATGTTATCCAGGTCATGATCCTGAACAATCAAGAGGTCTTAGTCATTGGACACCTTGTGTGATTAATGCTAATGCTGACGATGTTGTAACTTACAAGCCTTATAACTCAAAAAGTATTTCATGAAAACTTAATTAGTGGTTTGGGAAACTCTTGAGATAAGTTACAAGAATATCTAATAAAAAAAGGGATTCTATTTTAAAAATTTAAAATAATCTTACCTTGACCCTGACAAGGTTAAATCAACCCCAAGGTTAAATCAATGACCATCTTATGTTCCCCTCGAAATCATACAACTTTTGTCTGAAACATTTCTTTCAAAAACATCATCCTCCCAAGTAAATCCGAGATTTCGACTTTTTTGAACATCCTGAGTGAACATATTTCTTATTCCTTATTATTATTCTTTTCATTGCGTCTGCGACCTTGCTCTCTTGAAAATTATTTATTTTTAAAGAACAGAATATGTGATCTCTTAATTTCTTGTCGTAATGTACATTTTTTAATATATAAATTTAAATTTTTAAATATATATACATTTACATTGCAGAAAAAAATTAAAATTAACATCAAATATTCATGCACAACAATGCAAAATAAAATTGAAACGCCCTAGAAAGAAAATGTACGAATTAATTTGCAGACGGTATGCTCCAGAGCAGCTCAACAGTAGGAAAATTCAAAAAATTGTGTAGCTTCTACCTAAATATGAAACAAAATTTAAAACACAATTAGTATATTGACACATATAACAAAAAAATTGCATATTCAAAAATTGCATATTCTCCAATTAATTATAATCTTAGAAAATTAAAAATTATAGCTGCATATGTGTGTGCTGTATATATGTATGCATGTATGTGTATAGAATAAAAATCAAAATCATTTTATAAAATAATTTAACAAAAAACTTTAGATAAAAGTTATTTGTTTTCATATAAAGGAAAAATCCTTTAGCAACATTTATATATTGTATATATTATATATATTGTATATATTATATATATATATATATATATGAGTCTTAAGATGTATTGTTAAAGCTTTGAATTTTTTAAGTAAACTTTTTTTTTATTTTTCTTGCATATTTTTTTGAAATATTGATTGTGAGATGTTTTAAAAAAATTCTTAAAAGCAAAACAAAATCTTTTCATGAAGAATTTTTTATGAATTATGAAAATAATAGCACCACTGACATTATCTAAATTTAAAATATATAAAGAAGTGCATAATTGGATTCTCTCTCTCTCTC
>NW_012130128.1:580562-583932 GCF_000143395.1 Atta cephalotes | reverse complement strand
TCTCTCTCTCTCTCTCTCTCTCTCTCTCTCTCTCTTCTCTCTCTCTCTCTCTCTCTCTCTCTCTCCCTCCCTCTGTTTCAAATATATCTTTGTTGTATATTATTTAGATATATGAAATATTAATCTTTTTTTCTAAATATTTTTGCCTACACATAAAGGATCAACAAACTGCGGTCAATTGTTTTTTTATAATTTAGAATAGGCTTATTAAATTCTATTTTTCATATTTTCCTTCATTGTAAGAATAGTTGGCACAATACGATTTTTAACGTGTATTTTTATAAGTAATAATCTATCGATGACAAATTTGATATACAGGACGTCTAACGTTAGACAGAAATATCGCTCGCTTATGAGAACTCAATTAGGTCGGAAAGTCCTATAACCATTTTGCAATTTTCGTAATAATTAACGAGAATTAATTACTAAATTAATTATACTGACACAAGCTATGTTTCCTTTCGATTCATATTTTGTGTAACAATTTCCAGGTCATCTTATCTTACAATCCATTTATTCTTTGATAAATAAATTTTGAGATTCCGTCTACCATGAACCATTGCATTTTTGTTGAACGTTCTGAATTTCCAAGCAGCATGATTTGGACACAGCATTGTTGAACATCTGTAGAACTTTATTTGAGAACAAAATTGTTAAAATAATTTTTTATTTATACGAGATGTCATTTACACACTTCTTGTAAATTTTTTCACTTACTAACAATAAATGTGAACCATTTAAGATTTAAGAATTAAATCATACATTACATTTAAGATTTTAATTTCATAATTTGAGTTTTTCAATAGATAAATTTTAATTTTACGCACATACATCTAGCTCATTGCGTTGTTACTAATTCTTATTTTTAATTCTCTAAGCCTTTAGATACTTTAGTTAATTTTAATTCGTTGAATAAACACGTATGATATTCGCTCAGCTTCTTAATCTGCCAACGTAGATTGCTAAGCGCATGGGGAATTATTTATTATAAACTGCAATGGCAACACAAAACCCAGAAAGGGAAAAATCTTCCCGCATTAGGCGGTCGTATCTCGCCGTGTTTGTATTTAGAGGTAGATGAATATGCGTTCATTCAACGATCTTTAATAATTAATTAATTTCTCGTTAACTACTGTTAAAATTGGAAAATACTTTTGACTGAGTCAGACTTTTTCAGTCCGTTTTTTCTTTGTTCATAAGCAGTATTTTACCTAATGTCAGATATCCTATACAGAGTATCTATGAAGTATCTTCTTCATTTTTTTTCATTAACCATTTATTTAAAGAAAGGATCATTTTTTAATTCATTTTTCAATAAAAAGATTTAATATTATAACATAAAGCATCATCGTGTTGCATCTATATTTAAATAACGTTCTCTACATAAATGTAGGAAAATATTTACGTAAAAATGAAAATAAGGATAACAATGTCAATGATTTTAAACTTGATATATATTGTCAAAGTCATGAACCTGAAAACAATATTCAAGAGTTATAAAAAAATCTTGATGTTAACTACAAAAATATTTAATGGAAAGTAGGCATTTCCATTAAAAATTTTAGATTTTTTTATTTTCACAGATCCTTCACATTTGCGCTCAAAATTAAAAATTTTGATGCATTTATTAAAATCAACAATTACAATTCTTGAGATATTTTTTCCTCAAATATCTTGTTTTCGACATATTTCATCGGTCCTACTATATATAATATTTTTTCACATATAGAGTGTAAAAGAATGAATTTTTGAAAATAATAATTTTTTTTAATGTTATTGACGTGATTAAATAGAAGTATTTTTATTATAAAATACTTAAATATAAAACATTTTTTGATACTTCGAATAGATTTTTGAGATATAAATAACGAAAAATTGTTCTGCATCTTTTTTATCCCTTACAATTATTTTTGAACACCATATAACTAATAATTTCTAACTTTATTTCTAACTCTATTTATTTCCTAAATACTATGTACCTATATAAAGTTTCATTAAAATCGAGATTTGGCACTCTGCGAGATTATAACTGACTTATTGGTAATCGAACATCGAGAAGAATAAATGCTAGACATTTATTGAAAGATAGATTCAATGAGTAATGCCCTATTCTATATAGCACTAAATATATATATTTTATCTGTACTCTTGTATTACAGTAGACTCTCTCTAAATTTGATCTTATGGGGCGATAAGAGTGGAATGCCAAAATTATTAGAGTATTCGCTGTACAATACGAATCTACTAATCATCACGTACTTGCGCGAATGCAGTTAAGCCTAGTTACACACATTTTCTAACAGTGATAATAAGGTTTTTGACTAATCGCGTTCGATTCGGTCGAATCGAGCAACGCGATTGGTCGAAAACCTTACTGTTACTGTACGGAAAGTGTGATTAGCTTTACGTACACTAATCTGTCAAAGTGCACTATAGTGTACATAATCTTAGCAGGACAAGTCATATGTACATATGTATCACATATTATGTATCACAAAAGAATACATTACACAAATAGTTATACATAACCTGCTTATGGAATTACATAGCATACACTGTGAAAACTTAGTATTTAAGTGCAGATGTGCGTGCAATACATGTCCAGCTCATGATATCATGACATTCAGGGTATGGAAGAGGCACACTTGAGTGTTTGTAAAAGTACGGAGGAATGCAAAGATTACAGAAGTCAAATTTAGAGAGATTCTATTGTAGTGCTGTCCTTTTTTCAATCAATAAGAAATCTTTGTTTTGGAACAAAGATATTACGTAGTTATCAATCAAAAGAGCTACAGTCATTGAATAAAACAGTACTTTTGCTTCAATAAAGTACTTTTTGAATAAAATATTATATCCTGAACTTACATTAGAAGATTTGAAATAACTTTCAAACAACCTAATACAAAAACACTTACACAATACAGTATTAAGATAAAACAAAATGCCTCCTGTATGTTTCATAGAAAAAGAGTTATTTTTAAATTGCTATATCTCGAAAACGACAAATCATACCAAAATGAAACAAAATGCATTTTAAAAATAAAAATTGATATTTTTTACGTAGCCTTAATGAAATTTAGAAAAAAATTACTGTTCGATATTACACACACACACACACACACACACACACGCACGCACGCACGCACGCACGCACGCACGCACGCACGCACGCACGCAGTGTCTCACACTATCACATTTCCTCTTAAAGGCATATTTTGAGATAATTTTGAGATAAAAATCTTGATATGAAAATATCGAGATTACAATACTTTTTTGAATTATAACTCTAAATACTTAGAGTAATAAGTACAAAAACCAATTTTATTTTTATTAACTTCTATTATTATTCCTGAATTCTTTTGTAACATTT
>NW_012130128.1:571422-580542 GCF_000143395.1 Atta cephalotes | reverse complement strand
TTACTTACTACTTTTATTTATTAAGTAGTATTTACTTACTTACTAAACTAACTAACTAAAATAAAAGGAAAGGAAGGAGTAGTAGTAGATATACTCTGTATATATATATATATATATATATATATATATATATATTGTATATTATGTCATAATAACTTTCAAAAATCATCATTTTTGGCATCTTTAGTTATATTTTTCCCAAAAAATTGTGACGTAATAATAGCTAAATTTGGCCAACAGAGTCCTATTCTACAAACAAAAATACATCAAAAATGAATATTCATACCGGTACTGCAAAAAAAATGTTATATTTTGTCAGACAGTGTTATTAAAGGAGGCGCCATTAAAAGAAAATAACACAAAAGAAAAAATTATAAAAGCTACTTAAAATAAAGAATACTATTAAATACGTACCTTAGAATCAAAATTGGTAAAGTCGGCGAATCCGGAAGATGTAAAACTATTATTGTTATCGATTGTTTGTTGAGCGCTAAATGGATCTGAATTTGCATTCACAAATGGATCTGGAGTTGGTGAAGGCGTTGGAGGTGCAGGTGCTGCTCTCAATGGCCCAGTAGGACCTTGACTCGGTCGAGGTGGAGCTGGACGTGGCGGTGGTTGCTTTGCTTTCTTTGGCGGAAGAGCGGGACTAGGGCTCTCGGGACGAGGAGGAGCATGAAGATTGGCAAATGGATCTTCTCCAAACGGATCTTTTGCGTTCTTAACAGAAAACCATCAGTCTTGTCGGCATTTTATTTAATGTTTCAATAAAGCATAAAATATATTAAGCATAATAAAATATCCATATTCTTAAAACTAATAATTATTACTTTTCTACGCTATTTCTCAACTTCATTACTACAATATTAGCCTTTGTCATTGATTAAAAATTAAAAATATGAACTGAAAAGTGTTGAGAATAAGATTTTGCTTCATTCAAATGTGTTAATATGGAGATTTGAAATGTTTAAATAAAATTTTACATACCAATGTAGTTGTAGATGTTTTATTCTCAGCTCGCTTTCCATTACCAAATGGATCAAAAGGATCTTGCTTTACCACCATATTGGTATTATCGAACGCAGTAAAAGGATCTGCTGTAAAATTCTATGGGATGGTTTTTTTTATTATCTAGTGCTTACTATGCTTACAGAATAAAAGATTAAAATATGAATAAATATCATCCATAAGTTACATTGTTATAGTCAAATATTAAAGTTCAACATTTTCTAGGTGCATTATGCATGATACGCATGATGCATCATTTATTCTTGTTATTCAACAAATATCAAACAAAGATAAGTGATGCATTATACGCATCATGTAAGAACCAGAATGCAGTTCTACTGCCAGCTTCACTTTCCTCTATCATTTTTGTTCTTACATTATACTTCTATTATTTCACGTTTGTATGACGTAACCATATTTTCTATTCTATTTGTCCGTCTACGTATTGTTGCATGGATACATTTGCAAAATAACAACAGAATATCACAAGAGAAAATGTAAAAGGCATGAGAGCAAAGAGTGAAAGATACATGGACATAATCGTAGAAAAAAACTTACATTAGATTGCTGCGCAGAAAACGCGCTTCCAAACGGATCGGATATCGGTGCGTTAAATGTTTCTTTGGCTTTATTCAATGCAAAAGGATCTTGATCCCCAAATCCGTTTAAAGTGCTAGTTATATCTGTTTTCATTTCATTCGTTTCACCTTCACTTTTAGTTGTTTCATATCTAGAGATATAAAATTAAATCAATTCAATTTAACAATCAAGTCAAATTCAATTTAACAATTACTTATGTAAAATTATGGTAAAATGGTAATTTATTAATAATTTTGATAAAATTTTTTTTTTTAGTTTTATGCACAAATAAGTTTTTTTATTTATGTTTTTCACATTAATGCATAATATAAAACAATATTTTTCTAATATTCTCATCGAGAGTATAAATCGCTGATAAAATAATAATAGAATTGTTCACTAAATCTAAACGTAAAATCTAATCGATGCTGATTCCCTAGAGATTTAATAGTGATCAAAAAATAGAAAGCGATGCAGATTATAAAAATCCCAGTATTTTTTACATAATATCTTGTTTTATATTTTGAAATCTAGCTCTCTCTCTCTCTTTTATTGAATTAGTTAATTATTCTATATTTCTATTTAGATATTCCGGCAGTAGTACAATTACAGAAATATTGTTTTATTTTTTATGTGTAATTATCTTTGTTTTTACTTTAAAAAACTTTAACAGTCGCTAAAATAGTAAGCAAATAAACAGTTTTATAAGTTTAATTGTAAAGTAAAAAATATAATATAAAAATATAAATAAAAAGATTAAAATATGTGTAAAATAAGATTACTGTACTGTTACATTTTTTCAGAATTCTAACAAAAAAATTTATTTGAAGTTTCTTTAGTTTAGACTATGTATCAAGTCTTTTAATTGTCATGTATAATAGTTGTCAATATATAATAATTAAAAGGAATAATATTACATATTGATATACAATATTATATATTATATTGTATACCAATATGTAATATCAAAATGAAAATATGAGTTAAATGAAGTATTTTAAATTTAACTAAAGGTTAAATGCTTTTACATCACATTATTTTATTTTTATTTATTCTAAATTACCATTTTAGTTAAAAATTACTGATTAATTTACCATAATTTACCAAATAAATCGTAAAATTTGGTCCTTTTAATCTCTAGTTATATCTATTTTTTTTACATATATATATAAAAATATCATTATAATTCTGATTGAGAAAGATTTGTTTTAAATAAAATATAATACGCACTCTATATCTTCAATCTCGGGTATGAACTGTAGACTAGTATCAGGTACAAGATTGACGTCTCCTGCAGCGAGTGCAGAATCATAAAGTGCAATTGTATCACTCATCTGACGCTGCTGTTCTTGTAAATGAGTAATTTTAGCCTTCGCTTGACAGATTTCTAACTGAGTATTTTGTAATTTCTTCGTCAACTCATTTAGCTGGTCCCTATTTTTATTCTGTTGCTGCTCTAATTGCTGCTCCTCTTGTCGCAGTCCTTCGAGTTCTTGTCTCTTGAAGTTCAACTCTTCTTCTTGACTCCGCAGCACTGATTCTTGTTCTTCAGCTTGTTGGCGAAGTTTATCGACCTTAAAAAAATATAATATATAGATTTATAAAGAATTCAATTTACTTGTTGTAGACTTCAAGTAAAAATAAAACTTGCATATCAGCAGCTAATATGTTTGTATCTTCTATTATATTTATATAATTGATTAAAACGTGAGAAAATGTGGGATTTAATTAGAGACGTGCAAATAATTTTATTGATATATCACAAGTATTGCCATTTATCAGGCCGATTTATCTGTAAAAAATTAACACTATTTTTGGAATTAACTTATTTTGAAAATTGTGCTGAATTGTGCTAGATTTGTGTTAGGCATTAATGACTATTATAATATTACAGTCAATATATTACAGTCAAAGAATATTACAGTCAAAATATGAAAAATACGTTAAAAAAAAAAAAACAATTTTTTAGGCTCCACTTTGCATTTATTTCAATTTTTATAATTGTGCCAAGGTTGTGCTAATACTGTGCCAAAGTGATACTTTTATATAATGACAATAGAAGTTATGATAAAAAAATAATTTTTGGCAATTCGGAATAAAAATGACACTAACATATCAGTTATTCAAATATCATAAAATTGTATATCTGAGTTGTATTAGCTTAGCACAAATCAACACAACCTTCAAAATCTTCGGCACAACGATATTAAGAGCATTTTAAGTGAATTGACGTCAATTTTTAATAATAATAAAAATGTTTGTGTTATTCACTTATCGATCCATGTCCTCACCTATTATAATTCATATTATTCCCTTCTCATCAGATAATTACAATCCGAACTATGGATAAAGAATCCGAGTGCTAAAGGCCGCGCGTATAAGCAAAGTTCTCTTAATATTACAACTTAAAAATATGTAGGTTCTGAGAATAAATCAGCTAAAGAAGAATACAAAAGCCAATTAAAAAACATTTTTCTTTACGTAAATTCAGTTGAAATTTGTTACTCGGGGGTTTTGGGGTCATTGATTACGAATCCCAAGATAGTGGACAAAAAATTAAAAATTTTCGACTTCAGATTCGTAATGAGCGACTTAAAAAAATCTACTTGACCCTATTTTACAGCCCTAGAACTAATTTTTTAATTTTTTTGTCCGCCATTTTGAATTTCGAAAATCTGAGATCAAATTCGTAATCAGCGACCTCGAAAATCTCTTGGACTTCATTTTCAGCTAATTAGCTATTGTTAATTAGTCACAATCATATTTATTGTCAAAAAGGGATAAATTTTTCCAGTTTATTTATTTAAAATACATTTTGTTAATAATAAGAACAAACGAGACTGGATTAAAATGGATTGAATTTTTTTTCTATCCGAATGCGTATTTTAAATAGCGAATACTTTTTTTGGATTCAATTGGATTCAATTGGATGCAATTGGATTGAAAAACTGCATTTCCTATTCAAAATTTTAAATTGAATAATATTCACAATGCACAGAAAAAGCTAATATTATTTTTAGATTGAAAGGCATAGAGATATGCTCCATGCAATTCTTATAAATGAATAAAAATGCATTCAGGATTGAAAAGCATTCATTTTAACATTCGTGAATCAATATTTCTGAAAATCTAAATTCATCATTTCAATTCATTTCAATCCATTTTTGTTTGCTGTGTCGAGTTAAGAGTTAAGAGCCTACGCAATTGTTGGTGCGCAAATACGGATTAATTTGTAAGTAATTGAGTAAATAAATAACTTTGCGCACCAACAACCGTTTTTAATTGACTTTTTTATTACCCTTAATACTGTTGTGCCGAAGATTTTGAAGGCTGTGCTGACTTGTGCTAGGCTAGCACAACTCAGATATATAATTTTATGGTATTTGAGTAATTGATATATATGTAAGTTATTTTTATTCCGAATTGTCAAAAATTATTTTTTTATGTAACTTCTATTGTTGTCATTATTTAAAGGTCTTATTTTGGCACAATATTAGCACAACTTATCACAATCATAAAAATTGAAAAAATTGCAAAATAGGGGGATCTAAAAATTCGCTTTTTTTTATTTTCTAACGTATTTTTCATATTTTGTTTTTAATATTCGGGCACAATGTAGCACAAATCTATAATACAATTCAGCACACAATTCTCAAAATAAGTTAATTCCAAAAATGGCGGGCAACCTCTTACAGGCTCGATTTTCTTTTCTTGAATCGCAGTGCGATATGTAACCATAGTAAGATCTATGTAGAGACCTATGTAGATAATTGATTGTTTAATTGCGAAATCATGCGATTTAAAATCGCCCCGGCAATTAATATTCTACACTTGTTCTTTAATTCTTTTGAACCATGTAAACAATTACGCCTAATTAGAAAAACGATATATTTTTCTACTTCGTGAAGGATTTTTTCTTTGAAACAAATTTCGAATTTTAGAGATTTTTCACTATTACACTGAAAAACAAACATTTTCGTTCTAATTTCTATTGCGTTCTAAAATTAATATTATTTATTATTCAGCCACTGTACTAAAAAATAAATTTATCAAAGATTTTTGGTGTGACAAAAATGGGCAGTTAAACAAATGTATGGACGGGAGCAGTGTATAAAGCACAGAGTGCATAACGCATAATGCATAAAAAAATGGACAAAATCCTTCGTTCCTTCCTTTCCAAGAAATAAAAAACTCTTATTAATTAATTATTTTATGTTTTACACACTATGCGTTGTGCAAAGGTCTATGTTTCGACCTTGTAATATACTATAAAAACCGCGATGCAATAAATCATATTTATCGATTTATCACTGCGATTTTTAAAGAAGTCGCAATATACAATTTTGAAAATCGCACATCCCTAGATTTGATTTTATTATTTTAATATTATATTTAATTGTGCAATGTTATAATTATTTTGTATTATTGAAAAGTCTTTTAAATCTAAATAATTCATTTCTTGAATAGTTCAAGTAATAGTTTCAAGTAATAGATTCAAGCTACTTGTAACAAGTAATATATATTTACAAGTAATATATATTTACATTTAATAAATATTTACTTGCAGTAAAGAAAAGTCTAGTCATAGTGGAACTATTCAAGAAAAAAAATTACTCAGATTCAGAAAATGTTTTTTTCAGTATATATTATAAAAAAGAATGTAACAAACTATGCTAGCAAAGCATCAATGTGTTATCGCACACGTTTTGAACAACTATAGAATTTGAATTGCATATATATAATAGATATTGTGTAAGTTTTGTTTATGTCAATATAAAAATATGTATTTTTGAAAGATATATATTTATCTATCTCAGAGATGATATTAGCAATATTGTACACACACGTACGCACTATACGCGAACGTGTATAGCGTGTTCCTATTTTAAACAGTCTAGCCGAATATCTCGAAAACTAAATTCGGCATTCAAAAATATTTCAGATAAAAATTGTATCGTTTGGAGAAAGAAAAAAATAATAGTAATAGAAAATAAATAATAAAGTAAAATTTTTGAAAAAAATCGATTTTTCAAGATTATATAAAAATTATCGTAATTTTTTAAATATATATATATATTATAATATAGTGGGAGTACAAATAAGTTTCCGCCGTTTGCAAAAGACGGCGTCATTAATAAACTATAGTTAAAATTGTTTGATGTAAAACGACATATCGTAAGATTGGACATCCGGCAACACTATAACCTTGAAATATAGCGATTTTGAAATATTAGCGATTTATATATATATATATAATTTTTGTATATATCTGCTTATTCTATAATTTATTCTGGCGTATTTTGACATAAAATATAAAATATCTCATAAATTCTATTTTTTTCATCTATTAATTTTTTAATAACTCTTTAATACTTTTATTTGCAAAATAATTAGAAGTATCGTATTATGTAAAAAAATCATATATAACTCCATTTAAAAAAATGATAATGATTCAGGCAAAAAAATCGATATTTTTCGAGCATTGATTTTATTCGTTCCCTTCAGACAATACATTTTGTCTGAAATATTTTTGTCTGCCGGGCTCAATTTAAAAGTCCGCCATTCTAATATGTAAGTAAGTACATATTTACGTGCATGTGCATGTACATACATACATCGTGGAAAAATATTCCGTAAAAAAAAAAGAATAAATTTATTTCCTATCGTGACAGATATGTATCGTCGATTTTCATTGTATAAAGACAAAGATCCACTTTAAGCAATATTGTCATCATATACCTTCTTCTGTTCCTTTTGAATCTTCTCTTCGACCTCATTCAAATCTCTATCTATTTCAGTCTTCTATAAGTCAAACATAATAAAACAAAATCATAAAGAAAAACATAAAAAACATAACTAGATGAATAATAAATTATATCTTTTTCCATTTCTATCTTTTCTCTCATTCCCTCTCTTTTGCAATTTATTTTTAATAATTAATAATGTATTAAATAAACGTCAGTAAATACAATTAATTCTTATTTATGTATAAAATAAATTTTATTTATATATCAAATGACTAAGTATACTTCAGATTCACAAAATAATATATGAATAAAATATAGTGAAAAAATATAATGACTAAAAATATAGCAAAAAAATGGATTACGATAAATATAATCACTATTTATTTTTTATTATTATTGTATCTGATTTCTATGTATTATTCATATGTAACGAAAAGTATTCGTAAACTCAAAATATGCAATATGGCATATATTTATTATTACGTTTATTAAATATCATTTAAAATATTAGTTTTATTTTACAAGGGCAATGTATAAACGACAACTATAGATATGTACCGCATATAGTTGTGCCTAAAAAGCAGTGCCGCGTACATTCAATAGCAAGCCGATATTATCGAATTTCCTTTTACCTGGGCTTTTAAGTCGTTCAATCTCTTCTGTGCCTCACCCTTCTGATTTCCAAGTTGCTTCAATGTTGCCGCAAGCGTATCCAATTCACTTTGAAGACTTTTGATTTCTCCATTCTTTATCTTAATATCGGCTTCTTTTTGCGCAATATCCTGTTCCATACTTTGTCTTTCACGTACAAGTTCCGCTATGTCTTTACTTATCATATTCAACTCTGGATTCGAATAGCCTGATATATTATTGTTTTCCTGTAAAAGCATATTCAAAAATATTAATATCTGATCATTGTTATGATATTTCCTATCATACAAAGAAACAGTATTTTTATTTCAGTTTAAAATTCATTTGTGTATTATATATATTGAAAAGGAAAGATGATACAAATTATATTTTACATCTAAAAAAAATTTTCATATCACATAATATTTTTAAGAATTTTTCATATTTTAAATTTGTGAAGATTTTTAAAAAATATCTTAAATTTTTGCAAATTTTATAGGTTTTCTTTAGAAATTATAAAATAAATTATTAATAATAATCTTAGAATACATATACTTTAAAATTCACATACGTATATATACAAAGAATTCTAGAAAACGTAAATATTCTCAACGAAATGTTGAAAAATGTCTATTTCGTATAAAAATTTGAAAAATTTTCTAAAAATTATGAAACTATGCGGAATTCTAAATTTATAAATTTTGAAGAATTAATATGAAAAATTATTAGATTCATCAAAAATTATCATTTTCGCTAATTAAAAATCTTAATTAACAATACAATTCAAATTATAATTTTTATATAAAGAATAAAATGTTAATTATGCAATTCTAGTGTAGATAAATTCATACAATATAATAAATTTTGGGGTACATTCCGTTTCACGTGATGATGCGCATCATTTATCTTTGTTGTTTACCGAATATTAAACAAGAATAAATGATTTTATGCACATCATGCATGAAACGGAATGCACCCTTAATATATCTTAATATATCTCAATAAATTTCTTAAACGTGCCAAGTTCAAAATGATTTATAAGATGTACGTATTAAAGACTGTGTGTGTGTGTGTGTATGTGCGTGCGTGCGTGCGTGCGTGCGTGCGTGCGTGCGTGCGTGCGTGCGTGCGTGCGTGCGTGCGTGCGTGCGTGCGT
>NW_012130128.1:566396-570373 GCF_000143395.1 Atta cephalotes | reverse complement strand
TGCGTGCGTGCGTGCGTGCGTGCGTGCGTGCGTGCGTGCGTGCGTGCGTGCGTGCGTGCGTGCGTGCGTGCGTGCGTGCGTGCGTGCGTGCGTGCGTGCGTGCGTGCGTGCGTGCGTGCGTGCGTGCGTTATATGTGCCAAGTTCAAAATGATTTATAAGATGTACGTATTAACGCTCTCTTAAGATGGATCGGAGCCACATGGGGTGAAGAATGGATCAAAGAGAACAAAAAATCTTATATTATTTTGAAATACTCGTTGTAGTTTTTGAATTAGAAAAGGAAACGTCTAAGCCAATATGCGACTCGCTGCGCGAATTCGTAGGATGGCCACACTCGAGCGGCGGCAGTGGCGGCGCGCAGAGAGAGGGAAGTAGCGCTTCCTTCGTTGCCTAACACAGCCTGGCATGATAGTCCCTATGTGTTTCCACATCACGCTTACACTATCCAAAAATATTATTTTAGCTGAAGATTTTCTTATTATTATAAATCACGTTATTAGCACAATTAAATACGTTTTAACACAATTATAGATATGTTAAGCGATGTAATTAATTAGAACATTACACAAAACGTATGCTGATCGTCGCGATCAGCCTTTCCGCTTGCTTTATTATACGCCATTCTATTTTTATTCTAAAAATTTTTTTTTATCTCTTACAGTTCCAGCGACGTTCGCTTCGAAAGAGAAACACCGATTTTTCTAATTTTTTGATATTCGCTACAAAAAAGAAAAATCATTTTTTTCCAAGGAGTGTATCACCCTTTAAAAGTGCGTATGGATACGTATAAAAAAATACGTGTCGCTTATTTTTGTCTGGAAAATAGCATACTGCTCATTAAAATCGGAGAAGAACAGTTGAGTCCCTTTCCTTGTAAGTTACAGATTTTTTTAATGTAATGAACATGGGCATTAAATTTGATGGATAGTTTAATAAAAATAAACTAAAACACTTAATTTTCAATTAGTATTTTTCAATACATATAAGTTTTTAGTTATTATAAACTTAAACATTTCATTAACGTATACATAAATAATCTTTTCAGTGGCAGAAAATTTAAATTTTATTCATCAGTGAATATTAAAGCTTAATAAAATTTAATTACGTTTTTAATGGTATACAATTAAACTTGTTAAACGGCAAGAAACATGTGAAAAAAACCTCAGTCAAATGCGTCATTGTACATGGAATACATCTGGATTTACAATGTGGCGGCTATCTACGCGAGCCTATAATTTCAGTGTACATGCATTAACATGTCAAAAAATAAAACTCCGACTAAATATAGCATAAAACGACGCGACGAAGTATATCTCGAAGCGTAATTAAATAGAAACATAGTATAATAAAGCAAGCAGAAAGGTATCGCGACGATCAGCATACGCTGTGCGTAATGCTCTAATTAATTACATCGCTTAACATATCTATAATTTTTTAAACGTATTTAAAACGTATTTAAAACGTATTTAATCGTGCTAAATAACGCGATTTATAATGATAAGAAATGTATAAGGAAAACTTCAGCTAAAATAACATTTTTGGATAATGTAGGCGCGATGCGGCGAACACATAGAACCGCCATGCCAGGCTGTGCTAGGCAACGAAGCGCTACTTCCCTCTCCCTGCGCGCCGCCGCCGCCGCCGCTCGAGTGGGCCGTCCTACGAATTTGCGTGGCGCGGCTTAATCGCATATTGGCTTAGACATTTCCTTTTCTAATTCGAAAACTATAGCGAATATCTCAAAATAGTATAAGAATTTTTTGTTCTCTCCATTCTCCACCCCCAATGTGGCTCGGACCCATCTTATGAGACACCGTGTATACAATATAAACATAAAATTGCTGTCACAAAGTTGAGTTTTATTAATTCTTGTATATATATTGTTCGCATTTTTTGTGTTTGATTCTTCAAGATTGTGCTATTTGACAAGGACTATGATATTTAACTGTTCTATGTCTTAATTTTTAAATCTCATTTTCATTCACGTAGAGTTTCATACGCAAGTGTTTCATAAACATTCTGTTGAACGCAGCTATTATATTAGCATATAAAAAAAATGACAGGATATTATACTGGTATTTCATTTCATTATATTGCGATACTTCACGACGCTGTACATAATGATAATGATGAAAATATGTATAATGCCAATTTTAATCTATTATTTCAACAATGTATCTTTAGGATTACTACAAGCAAATTTATTAACTAAACATAAGGAATTACTAAAAAAAATTAATAAAATGTTTAATGGCAAGCATGGTAGGTAAATGTTTTAATTACGTGTGAATAATTTAGATATACAGATGTAAATCTATCTATAATGCGCACACGCGTGTAATCATACATAAGTATTTGTTATTGTTTAATAACAAGGTGATGAAGTTCTTTTAAATGTCAATGAATATGAATATCCGAAAACTAACAAGACTTTAAGACAACTACACAAACAACAATGGCTAGATTATTACAAGTGTCTGAAAGAAATATACGCAGATATAAAGCAAGACAGAATTATTTATCCGAGTGCACTCATAGCGCTCGAGGGAACATCCGTAACGTACGATTAAGAAAATTAGCATAAAAATTTGCCATGAACAATTACGATAAAACTTTAATAAATTGATTTATAGTTTAGAATGTCAAATCTGCATCTCGCCACTGGAAATGTATACGACTTCTCTAATAGAATGGTACTTTAACAGCAGCAGCAGCAACAACAATAAAAGCAGTAAAGTTAAAGATGTGCTATATAATGGGAATCGCATTGTCAATTCACCAGATAACCGATACATCATGTACAATGTTAAGGTGTAAATTCAGGAAGTATGGCGTATATGATACACAACTGTAAAAGATAACTCGGAGAAATAATTTTTTTATACATAAGTTACACATATTAAAAAATTAAATTTTTTTCAATATTAATGAGAAATGTACATAATTATAAAGTCATTGAAAGGTCGAAACATGTAAGAATTTTAATTGATTATTAAAAGATTAATAAGATTAATAATATTAATTATGCAATATATTCTTTCATTGTTCTTAAAACTGGTAATTTAGACTCTTATATGCTCTTTATTATATTTCTTGTTTATAAATTAATAATAATTAATGATTCTTAGTTAGAGCAAGCTGGAGCTTATTGGTGTGAAGTAGGACATACTGTAGGATCAATTTATTATTTACATGTCGATAGTAATATGGAAACGGTTAATGTATATCCAGATAGAGCGCCTTATACATTGCAAGCAACATTGAAAAATGTGTCAGAATACAAGTTGAAAGTTTATACCACTTGGACAACGTGGAGTTCTTGCTCCACATGCGATGCAGTTGGGATAAAATTGCGATACGGTTATTGCACCGTTTCCCTTTTCGAAATGTCAGATAACAAATCTTTTATTAACAAACGTGCATCGATAATGAATAAATTACAACATATGAAACGAGATATAAAGAAAGGTAAATAAATAAAAACAAGCTATTTTTTTATTCTTTCTCATCAAGATTCTTACTAAATTTTAAGTTATTTAAAGAATGGAATCAAATGCAAAACGACACAATGCTAATAGAAGCGATAAATACAACTTTGAAAGTTCAATTAAAAACGGCATTAATGCTATTTAAGAACAAATTACCGTGCAAATCGAGATTTCTTCCAGAACAAGTGCGACTAATTCCCGTTATCAAAAATAAAAAAATTGAAATTGTGAGACAATATTGCAAGGTATGCGTATTAAACAATATTTAAAACTTCTTATAATCACATAAAGTAGGATATTAAAGGAAAAAATGAATCTTTTTTTCCTTCTATTATGTTGATTAATTTTTTATAAAATGTTATTCATTTTTATTTAAATTAACAAGATTATTTTTAATTAAATTATTATTACCTAATATTGTATAAAAATAATTCCTTTGCATATTAATGTTATTTTCAATTAGATTATTGTTATTTAATGCTATTAAG
>NW_012130128.1:554607-566376 GCF_000143395.1 Atta cephalotes | reverse complement strand
TTTAATGCTATTAAGCTAAACTTAGCTTAACAGACATTAGATAACAATAATCTAATTGAAAATAACATTAATATGCAAAGGAATTATTTTTATACAATGTAAAGAAAATATCTATCTGGTGCACTTCGTAATTATTATTGCAATAATAAAGTAGAAATTTTAATGAAAATTGAAATAAATATTCTTGCAATAGAAAAAATGTCGAAAAGATATTATATTTGAAGTGCGCGATAAAAAGGGTAATATTCTGGAAAGTGCAAACAATAGTGCAGGTATATTTTCTATGATTCAAGAAATGCCTAAGCCATTACCATCAATTGCGCGTAGTGTTATTTATGAAAAACATAATAAAAAAATCGAACTTGTCTGTCCAGGGTAAAATTTAAAACATAAATTCTAATCGCTTCACTAATAATGACAAATATCAAAAATGATTTAAAAATCTTCTCTTATTTTAGAAATTTGAATGCAGATGTTCCGATTGTTTGGCGGATCGATGATAAAATGATTATTCCGTCTCACATTAAATCTCAATCAAATGGAAGAATTCATATTAATCCTCAGATGCAAATACTATTTGAACCTTTGAAATTTGAGGATGCTAATATATATAGGTAAATAAAATTCATTAACGAATGAAAACACATAATAATAATCTAAAAACTTGTTTCATTAATAGTTGTTGGCAAAATAATGAAATTGCTGGAATAATTAAGCTAATCGTAATTGAAGAAATAGAATTCAAGTTGAATCATCATGTTATTTTAATGGGCGCTATCGTCATAATTGGTGTTATTTCCATAATATTTTGGAAAGCATTCAAGGAACGAATGCGATATACGATGCATTAATAAACACTATAAATGCTATTTTATAAATGATATATAGATTAAACTGTTCATTGACAATTTGTAAAATGATGTGTTTATGTTGTATGTTTATGTTTATGAAGAAAAGAAGGAAGGCGATGAATCTCAAATAAGGTTTAAATTAGAGTTCGAAATACTTGAGTAGCCTTGCCTGCTTCGTTATCTGTAATACGGATCTGAACTGAGTAATTCCGCGAGTACCCACTAATTCAGGTACCTGCAGAATTATGTACAATGCGAGTATCTGGAACCGTATACAATACAGATATTCGAGGAATCGTGGGCGATACGAATACCTGTCTCGATGAGAGTATCCGCTACATATATCTACGTATAATTTTGTCAATTTTAAAGGTATGTGTTTTACAATCGTTTGCAGTAATTCTCATTCCGTTAATAATTAAAATATTTTATGATTAAAATATTTTATAATTAAAATATTCTGGAGTCTAAATTGTTTCGTTTTCACATTATAAATATTAAATACATTTCCAAATTTAATTTGCTTTGCAACGATTAATATATCCTTAATTCAAATTATTTAACTACAAACAAAATGAAAATTAGTATAAACAATTCTAAAACGCTTTTAACATTAATAAAACATACACGCAGATATCTGTAGCAGATATTCGTATCGAAATGGGATATCGCCCATAATTCCACGAGTACCTCGTATTGCAGACAGTTCTGGAAGTACTTGCATTATATACAGTTCTATTGGAAGTATCCACATAATTGGTCCTGAGCCGTATGCACGGGTAACGAATCTGTGAGCGGGCATTCAAATTTTACGTTATCCGATTCTTTTTCTGAACCCTATTTTAAAATATAGCATATTATAAGTACATCAGAAAAGAATTTTAATAATTACCACAATAGTTTCCCCAACTTTCCGTATAGAAGGCGGTATCATTTCAGGAGTTAAACTTGTTGGAGGATCTATACCATTGAGTTTCTGCTTGATAAGCCACATAGCTATGGCAAATTGTTCCTTATTTAATTTTCCACTTTGACAAATATCGCATAAACTCCTAATTCATAAAATATTTTCGTTAATACCATGATAGTTAATTTTTGGTAAATTGTTCACAATAAAATACTGTGTTACCATATATGAGCTAACACAGAATGTGGAAGTCCACTTTGTAGGAAGACATCCTTGATTTCTAAACCAGAGACAAATCCATCTCTGTCCATGTCAGCTTGTAAAAATAACTTTTCCGCAGCTATTTGATCTTCAGCCGAAACTACCCAATGTTGCGCGCTTGTCTGAGAATATATAGTACAAAAATATTAGCAATTGGATGCAGAAATACAATAAGTTCTTAAATCACAGAGTTTAAAAGATAAATACTTTTACAGCATCTAATCCAGTCAAGCTCTTAACGGTCGTCGTATTTGATAAGGGTGGTACTTGTGATTGCGATGATGGTGGTGCAGTAACTGCCATGCCTATCAGTGTAGGAGACTTAGTCTTAGAGATAATAATGTCTTTCCTTTTATTAGGCGGCATTAATTCTGGTGGAAGTACACTTGGTATCGCATATTTTTCCAATGCTTTATATACAAGATGCATAGCCTGCATAATAACACAGTTAGGCAGAAAAAAAAAAGAAAATATAATTTGTGATACAAATATTGTTAAAATACATAGAACATAAATAACGTTTAATATCATTCAAGATAATCTCTCAACTTAACATTACATTGTTATCAAAAATTGTTTCTTCAATCAATATCATACATTATGGAAAACGAATGAGGGCTACATTCAGTCAAAATAAATCTTAGTATCTAATACTTTCTTGTAAATTTTTACAATTTTCAGTTTAAAAATACTATCCTCCAATTATATATTTGCCAATCCTAAAACACAATTCTATACTAAAGCTAGAGTATGTAATCAAATTAAATAATATAATACTATATGCCTTGGTAATAAAATTTAAGATTCTCGCGCTACTTCTTAGACAGTCAATAAACAGTTTATTCATAATAACATGTAAAACAATTAAAATAATGGAATAAAAAGATTACTAACAATATCTTATGTCATTAAACATAATTGTTGTTAATGTTACTGTAAATATTTTCAAAAAGACAAAATAAAAGTTGTAAGATGCTCATTTGACGAATATGTATTTAACACATATTCTAGTTTTTTTCATTAAAGAATGTTTTGTAAATCGTGGTCAGTTTAAATGAAATTTCACGAGAACAAATTTAAGTGTTTACTTTATAATTATAACGGTTTTTAAATTGCTCTTATATGCGAATGTCTCAATTTAAAAGAGAATAACTATAGAATAAGGTTATACGTTCAATCTGCAATGTAAAATTCTATAAATTTAGAATTAAATATCTTCAAAATGGTATGGTAAAAGTCAATGAAATTTTTTTTAGATATTATTAATATTATTAACTTTTGTATTACACTTGTCTTATATTTCTTTAAACGTGAGAACCTTTTAAATAAGAGATCCAAATGGAATGAGAGAGATGCAAATTCAAATTTTGGTTGGGAATATTTTTTGCAATAAATTCCTTATAGTGTTTTAAAAATACTCATTAGAATCAATAATATTAATTCCTTGTCAATTAATTTGTGATATTACTCTAGCTCTAATCTAGAATTATTTCAAGAACAACAAATAATCGATGTAGTTTGCTTGAACTGGAAATTGTAAAAATTTACATGTAAAAATATAATATTATTAGGCACTAAGACCAACCTCTTTTCACTTGTGTTGAATCTTTCTTGACTTATTTTCATTTAATATTCATTTATGCAAGAGTTACTGTAACATATATAAAAAAAACAATTGATACTTACAACTACAAATTCGTGTCTATCCAGCATACCATCCTTGTCCATATCTGCTAAGTCCCAAATCTTACCAAGAGTATCTAAGGGAAGTTTGCTGTCCATAAGAACACCTTTTACTTTATTTCCAGATATGTAGCCATTAGATGGCTGTAAGCTGTCAAAAAGCTGATCATATTTCGCTCGTTCTGTAGGATTAATTGACCAATCTCCATTATTGACAGATGTTATTACAGGCAAAGCATTAGTCATAACCTTCTGTGGAATGACTGGGATGTCTCCCTGATATCAAAAAAGACAGACAATATAATGCTTGTTCCAATTGCAAAAATGTGTTTATATGTAAATTTACCATCTTCGGTGGTGGCAATTCTAGGCTTAGATTAGATATATTCAAATCCTTTCCTGTTTGTGCCAATGCACATAATTTGAGTGCAACAAACAAGCCAGATTTGTCTAAAGAACCTCTCGATTGTGGATCAGCCATATCCCATATTTTACTCAGAATAACATCACTCAACTGGGATTTCTTAAGAAATCTTGCAGCATCCATCGCCTCAATCCGTCCATATCCATTTGGATCAATCTAGGAACAAATGTGTGTGTGTGTATATATATATATATATATATTTGAACATCAATAATTGAAAGGCTTCCCAGAAGAATATTGCAATCATTTTAAAAATTTTATTGGAAATAAAACAAACAAGTGAAGTATGATGCAAAAGTAGATTTTTTTTATTAAAACATTACATATAAATGATTACAATGTCTTTCCTGGAAGCTCTTCAGTTATCAGCATGTCTAAATATGCTCTTCCAACGAATGATACAATACCTGATTATAATAAGCTTCATATATTGCAGTATGGCATCCAGCCACCTGTAAAAGCAGCAAACTCAAATGTATTTTTTATTTTTACCTGCAAATCTTAACGATCAATATAAATAACAAATATTCAATTGTCATAAATTGCCAATATAATGTTTAACAAGTAGGTATTTGTCACATGAATAATATAAATAACATATAACAAGCGATGATATATAAAAACGCTTATTATCAAAACTTATTCATACCAGATAAACAAAATGAAATTTAAAAAAAGTCTGACTCGCGCGTTTCTGGAACAGCACATTAATCAAACAACAAAGGCTTCCTCCCCGATGAATAAAAATTTATCAATCAAAATAGGTATAGATAAAATGATATTCCGCCATCGAAGAGGACGTTTCGACCTAGACCGCCCGAGATAGATAAGATATCGCAACGAAGACGCATAAATACTACGACAGTTTAGTACAAATCATGGCGAAACTTTACGAAAGAAGTTCTCACAACGGGCGCGAGTCATATTAAACATTATATTCTCGTAAAATCGTGAAAATCGTTCCGTACCTGCGTAGGTGACGGCAAAGCGGCCATACTTGCGTTAAGCACTGGCTTAACCAATCAGACACTCAATCAATACTGTACGATTTTTAACAATTTCGTTTAATATTTCGCGGGGATATCGCTTTTAATTATTGAATATTCCAGCGAATTTTATTATTAGGTTTCATCGTCTATTATTTCTTGTAAATTCAAAATCAAGGAATACACGACAGAAACAATTTATTTAAAAATTTAAGAAATCACCAATTTATCAGACACCTATCAAAATCACTTCTATCGTTTATTCAAAATCGATTGCACTAAACATTCATATTAAGTTTATTCGCATTGTTTGCACTTTTTTAATTCAGCAATTAGCATCTTCGCTTTTTCCACAGATTTCTATATATTGTCAGAAAGAAACCTGAAGAACTTGAGAAAGGACATAACAACCTTTTGCCTGTTGCCGCAAAATGTCCTAGCTCTAGAGTAAAGAATAAGGGCGCGTTCACACCTTGACAGAAAAGCAGAAAGCGGAAAAGCAGCAACCAATCAAGAGCCACTGGGCTGCGTTCGGATTCCCACCTGGGGCGCGATTCCGTAACTGTTTTACGGTGCAATTACATGAATTACCGCGATACGCGGTACGCGATACAGTAACTAAAGTTCATTCTACAATGGACAGTAGCAGTAGTGAATTAAAGAATAGACGTAGAAATCGACTAATCATAGTTGTCCTTCTCACATTTGATTATGATTGGTTGATTTCTACAGCCTCCATAGGCCTCCATAGGTCTCGCTTTGAAGCATTTAATGGATCAATTAGAAGAAAGAATTTTACAAACTGATCAATTAAAAAACTTCAAAGTTTGTAGCATCGCGTTGACCCTTAATCCAACTGTTACTGCCTTTTGAATAAGAATAGGAATATATTAATACATGACCATCTACAAAGAGCAGTAGCAGTAGATTAAGAAGTAAGCGTAGAAATTGACCAATAATAGCTGATGTGAAAAAAATAATCAACTGATTGGTCAATTTCTACGTCTACTCCTTAATCAATTACTGTTATTGTTCATTGTAAACCATGTATAATAGTAACTAACTAGGTAATTAGGAAACCGTATATCATGTACCGTCTATTTCTTTCACTGATATTACATGGAGCACGGTTTGCGTGCATTTTGCGGCACGGGCTATGATTGGTTGATTTCTACGCCTACTCCTTGATCCACTATAGCTACTACCCATTGTAGAATGGACTTAATGCAATTATAGACTACGCATTACAGTTACAATATAGATGACTGAATCGAGCAATGCGATTGGTGGAAACTTACGTTACATTTACGGTAAGCGGGAAACATAATAATAACACAACTCTTGCATAATACATAAGAAAATGTACCAATCAACGTTTTATGTTTCTTTCCTTATCATGAAATAAAGAACTCAGATGGTTAAATTTCTTATCCATTAAGCTGGTTCTACATTAGTTGATCGTAAGTTTGTTGATTTTAAAATGCAAGCTCCAGATTGGCTGTAGCAACAAACTTGCGATTGGTTTGCAACTAAAACCGGTTTTACGTGTTATGCATTATGCAAGAGTCTATATTCCCCGCTTTACTGTTACGGAAAGTGTGTGTGACTAGCTTTACTACTTCAACGGTGTCACTAATCTGTACAAATTAAAATCCTGTATTGTCTAGGGATTTTGTTAGTATTAACATTTTTCAGTCTAATTTTTCAGGAAAATCATGTAACCGAATATTGGCTGCTTTCTTTTTAGGAGACAGAGTCGACATACTTGACATAAATCGACACATCGCTTTCCATTTACAATTTTGTTCAAAATTCAGTTCAAGACTCAGTCGACACACTTCGCCTCTGCTCGGGAAAAGAGTCAGAGCGTGTTTCGAATCTGTTCAAGTGTGATTTTGACGAATTAAATGATATTAGATTAAATGTACTTGCAAACCAATTTCCATCATTTTGTTCTGTTTTCAATACAGAATTACTTGTGTCGACGAATGTTAATAAAAAATTACAATGGCAAGTATTATATACTTTTAATATAATTTATATTAAGAATAAATAAAATAAATAAAGAAAGAAATAAAAAAAGAATAAAGAAAATAATTTTATATTAAGATTTTTTTATTATTTTAATAAATATAAAAATATATATAAATATATATATTTTTATATTTACAAAATTTATATATTTACAATAATAAAAAAAATTCAAATCTTTTAAGGTGTTAAAAGTTCGTACACACGATACACACTGCACATATCGCGTTTCATTTAAGTGTGGCAAACTGTGTTCGAGTATATTATACTGTGTCGATTTGTGTCTCCTAAAAGGAAAGCAGTCATTAGTTCCTTTATGTATATTCGCCTAGGTGGTGTTCAAAACACTCTTCCAAGTAAAATATGGAAGTTGATTATCTATTTTCTTAGATAATCTGTGGTGACAGAAGCCTTAAGCCAATTTCTGATTTAAAGGATAGTCTAATGTAAACAAGTAATTGTATAAAAACGGTGATTTTTTAATATTAACACACAAATAATAAATGCCTCGACTACCTTTACACTGTTCTTCTGGAACAGGTATTATTACGCCATTCAGTAAAGCAATAAGATTTGCTCGTTATGGTTGCACCAATAGACCGTTTTATCATATCGTTGTGATTGATGTAAGTTGGGACAACTTCTTTTAAAACTGGTTCTGCAATGAGTTGATAATCAGAAATCTTAAATCTTAACCCATTTTAATCTAAATAGGTGACTATGATTTTTTGTATCTATAAGTTATTAATTGTACAGGAAGTCATTTATTTCGATTAATGGGAAGGAATAAAGTCGAATTTGGTCAGTCTTAAGAGAATTGGTAGTCTTAGTTATATAAGTTTTATCAGTGAATTGTTCAAATTGGCCAACAGCTAACTTGTATAATTAAGGTCCGATTGCATCAACGTTACTTTGACTTTAAGAAAGACATAAAATTCTCTTGATTTCTGTCTCTTTTTTTATTTAAACGAGACAGAGATTTCCTATTGAAAAAATCACATCACACAGTTGCATGATGAAATTCATGTAATTAAAACATATAAATCATGAACAGATTGTTCCATTTAAAAATCAGTACATGATTTTTAAAAATCATTAATTTGAAAAATCACATATGTTCTTTTTTTCTTCTATTTCTATTATTATTCAATTCGTTAAAATTTGAAAACTATAAAATCACATGGATAAAATTATTTCTAATATCATGTGATTTTTCAAATTATCTAATAGCGTTTCCTTGGCTGGTGATAGGCAAAGTCATTCAGTGTAACGTGTTTCCATGTATGGTAGTGCAAATTTTATGCACGATCTCAAAGAGATGATGTAGAGTTAATGTGATATTAAAAATTTGAAAATGAAAGTTAACCAGCAGCAGAATTAAACACAATAGTATGAAGAAGTGTACACCATGGTGTATGTACACTTGTATAGTGCAGCACTGATACAGCACTTACACGCAACTGATGTAGTACGAAGTTACACTCAGTGTATCTCAAGAGAAAACGCTATAACTTTTGACATCATTTTTTTTAGTAGGTTTAAGTCTTGCTTTAAGTCAAAGTAACATTGATGTAATCAGGCTTAAAGGCTTAAGCACAAGGATGTCCATAACTGAAATATGAAATGTAAGTTATATATAGTGTAGATTGATCAAAACATTGTGCGTTGATCTATGACTACGACTAAAGTTTCATGACTTGTTGACAACAATCTTTGTGCTGAGGTTCTATTTTCTCAAGACTGGCCAAATTCAACTTTATTCTTTTCCATTGTCGAGTTAAATAATTCATTATGACTGTGAAATCATTTTATACTTTTTTAAGACTTAGGACTTCTGATTACCAACTACCGACTTATTGTAGAATCGGCTCAAATATAAAAATTTTAAGAGAAAGAGAAAAATTCTTCTATAGCTAGAATCAATAAATTAATTTTTGTTGTAGGTAAAAACAAGAGAAACAAAACCACCAATAGAACAAGTTGGTGTATATGATCCTATTCCAAATATGCATAATGAAAAATTAGTGTCCTTCAATTTTGAAAGAATACAATATTGGATTGCCAAAGGAGCACAAATATCCACACCTGTTGCAGATTTATTAGGACTCGCTGGATTTTTACCTATTCATCCAAGAACATATATGAGAGCATGGAGAAATCGCAAAACTGTAGAAAAGTGTTCTTAAAGAAAGTATGTGCTAAGAATAAACAGTTGTATTTTATATAGTTAAGACACAATTGTTATGTTATGAACATTTATTTTGTACAAATTTTATAGTTCAACAATAAAAATATCAATAAATGACATCTAGACAATCTAGGTTCACATCTAGGAACTAAGTACTACGTTTAATTTATCTAACATATCGGGCGCTCGCTGTGACAGATGACTTTCTTATGTATAATTTGTGTTCACTTGATCTGGATTAAATTTACGCGGTATGTATTTATTTATGTCAACTCCTTTGTAAACAAAAACTTGTTTCAGATAACGCTGGATAACAGTTGTCAAGGCGGATCCCCTGTATTTTTTAAATAAAAAATTAATTTTGAAAATATATGACATTACAGCTAGTGGTCTAATCATAGATTTTATAAATCTAATTTCAGTTTAATTAGTTACGGATTCTTATTTTATATTTAACTTCAAGGACAATATGCTTATTAATATAATTATTAATGTTTAAAACAAAGTTTTCGGTATGTAAAATATGATCCTCACCTACGATTCTAATGAAATTAAACTAAATTTGATGCGTTTTTGTTCGAAACGAAAGAAAAAAAGTTAGGTTTGACTTAATTCGCGAACTAAGATATTGAGCGTTAAGTTGACGAGTATTGAGATTAAGAAATCCGTCATAGCGACGAGACACAGCGACACGATTGGACACGTCTATACACTGCAATCAACATATAATTGAGGCTAGAATAAGTATTTTCTTCAATTATAATTCTCTGCTTTTTAAAAACATATTCCTATGTTGTAAAAATACAAATTATTTTCTATATATACTATTTTTGTTTTTATTAGGGGCACCAAGTTCTGATTAACTTAACAGCCTAAATGCAAAGAGAGAAGTTATATAGATTTGTAATACTAACTTAGCAAAGTTTCTCTCTGGTAGCTATTTGTGAATAACTTATTTTTGTGTTCAATATAGTATGTAAAATTATAGTTAATTATAATTAGTGAAATATGTTTAACTCTTCAGTTCATATTTTTTCTCAGACATCAGCTTCAGTTGGAATCCTGCCCGTTACTAAGTCCGTTAAGTTAATCGGAGCTTGGTGAAAGTGGCCCTTACAGTAGAAAATTTTTAAAGCAGAGAATTTGTGCTTTTAGAACAAACAAATACCTAATCAAAACAAATTAATTGCTGTAAAAATAAAAATTATATAGAAAATAATTTGTATTCTTAAAGCAGAGAATGTGTTTTTAAAGAAGAAAATTGTGTAATTTAAGCAGAAATTGCTTATTCTAGCCTCAATTATACGTTGTGTATGACCGTGGCGAATAAACATGCCCAGTCACTGCATATCGTCGCTGTAACAGATTTTCTAACCTAAATAGTCGTCAACTTTAACGCTTAATATCTCGGTTCATGAGGTCGATCTAATGTTTTTTCTTTCAGATTCTTTCGTTTCGAGCAAAACGCGTCGAATGAGCCTAATTTCATCAAATTGGAGATGCAGTTGGTCCAAAAGTTATTTAGAATACGAGTCTTACTCAAGAATTTTAATAAATATGTACTCATTTGACACGTTTTCACTCAAAATGAAAGAATCTGGCAAAAAAAATATGATGGTCGGCCTTGTGAATCGAGAAATTAAGCGTTAAAGCATTCGAGATTTTAGAGGTTAGAATGTCTATTATTCCGACTCGCTGCAGCGATTGTGTTCTTCTTCTTTTTTTAACTGGCTTCGCAGCCTAACTGGCTGATACTTGGCCACTGATGATCTTCGGAATTGAACAAATCATAAATTGGAATGCACCGGTCACTTCGAACCGGATGAGTAGAACAAAAAGATGATGTAATCAAAATGAAAATAAGACGCCCCTTCAAACACCGGAAGCCTGCGACTATGCCACAATATATACAGTAGCGCAACTCTCCTGATCTTATGGCCTGATCTTAATTCTCCTGATGGCCAAAATGTGCATGCGTGAAATAAGTAAATTGCCCCGTCTCTTTTCCTCCTTTTTTTATTGCTCTCTTTTCTTTTCTCTCTCTATTTATTTAAGCTTTCTATATATATTCTACTTAAACATTTGTCTTTCAAGCATACATAGTTCAGAGTAGAAATTTAGAGGGAAATATTACGTGTATTGTCCATTTGGTGAAATGTGTGAGAAATCTCGAGAGATTGATTTAATTTTTGTGAAAAAGTGATAAAATGAAAAAGTGCACAAAAATAACATGGAAAACTGAGCAAGAAAGATTTCTTTTTATTTATTGTATTTTAAACTTATTTTATTTTAAACTTATTTTTTGGATATATATGTATATAAATTTCTTCTATATCAGCTTTCTCATAATATTTTCATAGATATATAATTACATAATATTTTAATATTACAAATATACATTTTAAAATTAATTTAATATCTTTCCTAATTTTTTAATA
>NW_012130128.1:549546-552514 GCF_000143395.1 Atta cephalotes | reverse complement strand
ATTAGGTTTATTTGCGTCGCATGCTTCAATATGTTCCAATATGTTCCTACAATAATACTTACTCACTTCAACGAATTCCTTGGATTGCAATGTGAATAAATCTAGTGAGTTTTACGAGTAATTTTGACAGAGTGAAAAAAAGATGAAAAGAGAAAGAAGTTTGGGTGGCAGCCGTGGCAACGCTAGGTAACTTATTTATTTCACGCACTCCAATACTAACATCAAAGGTGTCAATAGAGAATTGTGCTGCTGTATATACTGTATACACTGCATGGTCTACAATGGGCAGTAATGATAGTTGATTAAGAAGTAAGCGTAGAAATCGATCAATTATAGTTGATTGTTTTTCTCACATTTAATGATTTTATGATTGATCGATTTCTACAATTGATCGATATGATTGATCGAAATAAATATCAAATCAGAAGTTTAAAAGTCCATTGTAAAATTGTGTTTAACTACGATTCTTCAGTTGTTATCGAGAATCAGTTCAGTCAACAATTTCATATAAAACATCATTCCGAACGAGGATTTCTTCAATGACTATCTTACTATATTCTGTACAATTAAATGTCAATTTTTGATTAAAAAATTATTATATTTAATTCAATATTGATGAGAATTTATTTTTCATTTACGTTAATTTATATAGAATAGTCAATTCGTAATATTAACGTAATCTTAACGCAGGAATAACTAAATAAGATTAGCCTAGAGCGATAATTTTTATCATATATTAGTTCGTTGATATTGGTTACATAAATACGTTTTCTTTATTATCACTGATGAAGACTTTGTAAGTCGAAACGTTTGAAATTTAAAGCGTTATACGAATAAATAATAAAATATACGAATAAGTAATAAAAGACGAATTTTATTAGTTAACTATATTTTTTTCTAAAAAGCCTTGACATTTTAATTTATTGCATTGCATTTACATAAGCCTACTTTTCTAAAGGATCTTTCAATAAGGACGTTCGATTTTTAAATGTAAATAAAATAAGTTGTGTGTGAGATATCCACAAAAATTTTTTTTTATTTGAAAGAATATTTTATGGCATTAAGTATGGAATATAACGTCGCTCAAATGTCTACCGCGGCTTCGCTTGGTGACACGTATTCGGGCGGTCCAATTTTCGATGACTTTCTCGCATAAATCTGGCTGAATTTGCTGGATGGTTGACTTTGAGAGCATCAATTGTTTGCGGTTTATTCGTATAGATCTGCGATTTAAGATAGCCCCAAAGGAAAAAGTTTAAAGGCGTTAAATCGCATGATCTCGGTGGCTAGTTCACGTCGCCGCCGCGCGAGATAACCATCCATGCCCTCAAATCGCTCGTGCAGAATATCTATCGTGGCATGCGGTGTGTGGCACATAGCGCCATTCTGTTGGAACTACATGTTATCGGTATCCATATCATCCATTTAGGCCACAAGAAGTTGCTTATCATCGATCTGTAGCGCTCGCCGTTGACGGTTATGGTCCGCTTCGTTTTGGAAAAAGTACGGACCGATGATTCCGCCAGACCAAAATCCGTACCAAACAGTGACTTTCTCGGGATGCATTTGGAGCTAGTGTATCTCGCATGGATTGGTATCGTCCCAAATTCGACAATTTTGTTTGTTCACATATCCATATTCATCCAAATATTCATCCACATATTCATCCAAAAATGGACCTCATTGCTAAAGATGATTTGTTTGGCGAAATTTGGGTTAACTTCCAACTGCACCAGAATCTAATTAGCGAACACACGGCGTTGTCTATGGTCATTTACCTTAAGTTCCTGGATCAGTTTTATAGGGGGCAGATCCAAGTTCCGACGCAAAATTCGCCAAGTTGAAGTCGCAGAAAAGCCAAGTTCTTGTAAACGACGAGAAATTGATCGCTTCGAGTTTTCCCGTACACTCTCACGCACAGCAGCGATGTTTTCAGCAGACCTTGCGTTTCAGCGACGTACTGGTATTGGCTGATTATTTATCGAACCGGTTGACTCGAATTTGGCCACCAAACGTCGAATAGTCGATTCGGCAGGATGGTTGTAGCGAGGATAAAAATCACGTAATGCGCGGAACGTTTCTCGAACGGAGCATTGATTTTGATAATAAAATTTTATGATTTGCACACGTTGCTCAACACTATAACCTTCCATGGTGATTTGCCATACACTACTAAACAATTCACAACAAATTTGACAGATGTCACTTTAACAACATGGCTACTATGATCTAACAAATTTCGAGCGTCCCTATTGAAAGATCCTATACATAAAAGTTGTATTATATTTTTATATTATATTATATTTTATTGTATTAATATTATTTTATTTTTTAGTTTTTCTAATTTCATTAATTTTATTTAATTATTCTTTTTATTTTATTTATTTTATTTTATTATTTTATTGTATTAATATTATATAATATTGTTATATCATTTTATATTTATATCAAACGCATTTATTAAATGCATTTTATACAAAATGAATCAGAAATATTTTTTTTAATACAGAACGTTTTTCAACCATTACGCATGCGTAACATGCTCCAATCATACCACCTTCTGAGGTGAGACAAATGGAGCGTGTTCTTAATTGATTGATCCATGGAGTATGCTCTAACACGATGCGAACATCTAATCGCCACATTGATTCCGGTGACGCGAACGTATTAGGCGTGTTGGAGCGTGTTAGGCATGTTGGAGCGTGCGATGCAGACAAATCTGTGAATTCCGTCAAGATGAAGTTAAGTAAGTATTAATGTTTTTGTATTTTCTTATTGAATAATATAGCGATTAAATAATGCAATTAAAAATGTTACACAAAAAAGTAAATGGCATATTGTATACAATTAGTTTTATAATTTTATTGAATGTATTATTGCAATAACGTTATGTATTTTTGTAACATGATTATATTTCTATTTTGCCAAAAGTATTTCGCAAATATACAAAGATGACAAGATAATTATG
>NW_012130128.1:546000-547704 GCF_000143395.1 Atta cephalotes | reverse complement strand
AAACAACAACTTACTATATATATATATATATATATATATATATAGTTTATTTAAAGAATAAATATCTATTAATATTTTTATAAAATGGGTGTAATACAATCTTTAATGTTAATTCTTTTAAGTAAAATATAAAAATCACACCCATAAATAGACATACATATAATTGCAGAGATAAATATTTCTAATCCACAATTTGTGGATCACGAGCACGATTTTACGAATCAAATATTGATTTATCATTTGCAGTCTTGATAAGATGGATCAGTACTCGATAAATGGATGTATATTGCAGTGCATTAATTTACTGGGTTATAGCGGCCCGATTTATCGATGTTTATTTTTTTATTCAAATATTATCAACTTTACAGAAAAACTGCAAGAGACAAAAATCATTTATTTTCTTCTCATAGAATTCGCAGAATTTTTTCAGAATTTTTTTATCAACTTTTTAGTATTGCATTTTCTTATTTTCGATAAGTCGGGTCGCTACTATGACCCAGCGAATTAATGCACTGCACTGTATATTCTCAGAAAAGTGAATCTTGTTATGTAGTTTGAATCTTTTTTGTCAGGGGACAGTAGTATGCATTTTGCGGATAGGTTTTGAGTTGTCATGCCCTCTCTGTGTCTCAGGTTTCTCTCTGGTATTATAATCACTGTTTTTTTACGAAGTAAGTTGTATTCCAAAACTTATTGAAAAAACAGTGTTGCAAGTAATTTTGCAAATGATAAAAGTATTGTTTTAAGATAAATTAACGCGCAATGGCAACATCAAAGACCACCAATACATATAATAGACAAAATTGGGAAGATGCGGTGAGCATAAAAAGGATTTTTTAATTCAAGCCTTTATTTTGTAAAAATGGTCATTTTTATTTCATATTGCCTTCGTTGGCATATTTTTCTTATATAGGAATTCCCAATATTGTGTCAGACGTGTTTGGGAGACAATCCATACATTCGTATGGTAAGTAAAAGTCTGGATAGTTATCAAAAAATTTATTCAATTGTTATTACAAAATAAAACATAATAAATTGTCTGAATTACAAATTGATGAGAGGTATGTATGAGATGTATGAGATATATAGGATGTCCTGTAAGTTTTAGCCAATTGCTTTTGTATAGATAGAGCGGACTAAACTGAGTTCTTTATCATTTTGTAATTTTTGCAATAGTTAACAAGATATTAAACTAAAAATTGCCAAATATTGATCTTGAATAATTTTTTATTCAAATACTATCAACTTTACAGAAAAATTGCAAAAGACAAAAATCATTATTTTCTTCTCATAGAACTCTTAAGAATTTTTTTCAGAATTTTTTATCAACTTTTCAGTACTGCATTTTCTTATTTTTACCAACATGAGAAAATATGATATTAAAAAATTCTGAAAAAATTCTCAGAACTTTATAAAAAGGAAATAAATGATTTTTATTTCTTGCAATTTTGTTGTAAAATTAACATTATTTGAGTAAAAAATTATTCAAGATATTTGGTAATTTTTAGTAATTAATATTTTGTTAACTATTACGAAAATTGTAAATAGTAAAGAACTTTTCGACTCAGTTTAATCCATTCTATCTATACAAAAAAGCGCCTGGCCAAAACTTATAGGACATCCTATACACACACACACATACCTTACATATGAAATATATATATGCACACACACGCACACACACACACACACACACACACACAC
>NW_012130128.1:541379-543446 GCF_000143395.1 Atta cephalotes | reverse complement strand
ACACACACACACACACACACACACACACACACACACACACACACACACACACACACACACACACACACACACACACACACACACACACACACACACACATATTTATTATAAACAAAATTGTTAATTTAATTAAATAATATTATTGTGAATTAATTTATAGACAAAGGAGAAATATGGAAAGGAATGCAAGATATGTATGCGACCATTTACAGTATTTAGATGGTGTCCAGGAGCAAGAATGAGATTTAAGAAAACTGAAGTTTGTCAGACATGCAGTCGATTGAAGAATGTCTGCCAAACGTGTTTATTGGATTTAGAATATGGTTTGCCTATTCAAGTTCGCGATGCTGCTTTAAAAATTAAGGATGATTTACCACGTTCGGATGTAAATAAGGAATACTATGTACAAAACATAGACAATGAAATTGGAAAAATTGATCCGACAACACCTGCTGGTGCTGTAGGCAAGTCTGCTGCGGCTAGTGATCTGCTGATGAAACTGGCTAGGACGAGTCCTTATTATAAGAGAAACAGACCACACATTTGTTCGTTTTGGGTAAAGGGTGAATGCAAGAGAGGCGAAGAATGTCCTTATCGACATGAGAAACCAACAGATCCTGATGACCCATTGGCAGATCAGAACATAAAAGATCGTTATTATGGTGTCAACGATCCAGTAGCAGATAAACTAATGCGTAGAGCAGCAGCTATGCCTAAACTAGATCCACCAGAGGATAAATCCATCACAACGTTATACATTGGTAATCTGGGTGACGTATTAACGGAGAAGCAGCTGCGCGACCACTTCTACCAATATGGCGAGATTCGTTCAGTGACTATGGTGCCGCGTCAGCAATGTGCCTTCATCCAATATACGCAAAGAAGCGCTGCCGAAGCGGCAGCAGAAAGGACCTTTAATAAACTGATATTGGGTGGAAGGCGGCTCACTATAAAATGGGGCCGTTCACAGGGACGGCAGACGGTGTCGGTGGCAGAAGCAACGAGAGAGATCCTCGAACCTGTCCCAGGATTACCTGGCACATTACCACCACCACCACCATCGGAAAGTATGAGTAGCAACTTCTTCAATCTGCAAACTACTCCTGGTATGATGCCGCCAATGATGATTCCACCACCACCAGTCGCTCCTCAATTTATGTTTCCACCGCAAATAGCAACTGCTGCTGCTGCTGCTGCTGCTGCTGCCGCTGCTGCTGCTGCTGCTGCACCAATTTTTCCTCCAGGAACTACCCCCATTCATTATCCAAGTCAAGATCCGTCCAGGATGGGTGCGTCACAGGGTATAGGCAAACCTTGGCCAGAGGAATAATATTATAATACTATATGTCAATTTTTTATCTAATTATATAACGTTATTTAAAGAAAAATATATCATTTTTGTCCAGACTGATTTTCTCTCTTTTTTTTATATGTTTAATTAATGAATTTTATGTTTAATTAATTCAAATATATCTGTCGCAAAATATTTGTATTGTGTTACGTGAAAGAGTATGAAACCTACGTCATTTTTGTTGTATATTTGTTGGTATGACAACAATATTGATTTTCAGCCTGAGCTAAGTCAAATTCTTTCTGTACTACAGCATTGTCTTTAGCTGACGCCCAAATGTGGCAGGACAATCAAGTTAAATTTGATGTTTCTCATTCGTAATTATAAAATTTAATTATCTTTAAATTATTATTCAGCTTTTAGCATTTACTAATGCAGCTATAAGTTTTGTTTTAACTACGTCAAATAGAATGCTTCGCGCACTTGGACAAACGCGAAGTAAAGTAATTAAGTAGCTACATTTAGTGCTAAATATGCTGAGTGAAAATTAATTATTAAATAATACAGTGAAAATATTAAATCTTTTTTGCATGTAGTAATATGCAATTACGACCTGGTGAACTCACCATCGACAAACTTGATATGATAGAAGATACAAAAGGTAATGCTGGGGATCTAGGAAGATTAATTGTCACCAACTTGAGAATTATATGGCATTCTTTATCCTTGCCACGAATTAACTTAAGTATGAAACGATTAGCATATATATAAATATA
>NW_012130128.1:528918-537204 GCF_000143395.1 Atta cephalotes | reverse complement strand
TATATATATATATATATATATATATATATATATATACATATATATCTTTAATTGCAATTTTTTTAAAATTTTTTTAACGCAAATTATGCAAAAAAATAAATAATAAAGTATTGCATTATTTGAAATGCCGAAGACGGTCCGAATACAATTGAGCCCTCCCGAACACGCTATGACGTCACACTACACAAAGAAACTACAATTATTCAATAAGAAATTAATTTATTTAAAAAATGAACAAAGGAAACACGTACAAAATGTGTTTCGTATCTGTTTTAGTATTCGTGGCATCTCAAATTAAATTTTTATTTTGGGAATGATTTTAATTTTAGGAAAAGAAAAAATTGCAGGGAGCAAGTCGCAGGCACATTGTCATGATGAAAGATCCATGTTGTCTCGTCACAACTGTGGTCTCTTTGTGAATTTTTTCGCACAATCTTTTCAAAATCATTATAGTACTGACGGTTAATTATGTAATTATGTTATTATTATATAATTATATATAATTATATAATTATATATATTATATAATTATATATATATATATTTGACCTTGAGACAACAATTGCAAAAATTCATTTCGAGCTGAAAATCGCCACGAAATACTAAAACACGTTGCACTCAAATAGCAATAACTGTGAAACTAAATGAGATGTAAACAATTTTAAAAAGCCAGTTACTCGGATAATAACGATTGTAGTGCTACAAACCGCACGTCGCTAGGACACTTCGTTGCCGAATAATTCAAAAAGTTCGCTTATTTTTTTATCAGACTTGTATGCTCTTTAATTATAACAATTATAAAAATATTAATCATGTTCATGTAAAAATATCTAATATAAAACTAAAACAACAATATTAGCGCGCTAACATGCTATAATTTATGTTATGCATATAAAATTTTAAAAATAAAAGCGCGTTCTGAATACGGGCCTGAATATCAAATATAAAGGTATTTTGCAAAGGTATTTTGAGAATTTGTGTGTAAAATTATTCTACATCTAAAATTATTTTAAATTTATAATTAATAATTAATAAAATTTTATAATTAATAAAACTTCATAAAAATTCATAATTAATAAAAAAACATGTTTGTAAATGTCATTTTTTAAATATTTATAATTTTAAATTAATCAAATTTATTAGAATAACTTACTTTTCTAATTTTTAAACATTTTTTCTTTTGCAAATGTGAATTATCAACTGATAATGAATCCTTTTTAGTATAAAAAATTAAACATTAACTGATAATGTATAAACTGTTCTTTCCTATTGATAATGTATAAATTGTTTTTTCCTCTTATATCTAGTAAAGTATGTCTTGGCAAGTGATTATTTAATTATTTTGCTTTAGTTTGTTCGATTACTTTATAAAATTAGAGTTGTCACCTAAATTTTCAGTCGTAGATTCAGAATTTCATTGTCATCTCATTAATTGTAATAAATTTTTTTAAAGTTGCAACATTAGACAAGGCTGATTTTCTCCAATAACATTCAACTTCAGTTGGAGATGCAGACTCATATTATAAAAAACTGTAATCCTCGGCCGAGGCAATATTTTTCGCAATAATAAGTTTATTACAGTTTTTAAGATTAAATTTAGCAAATTTGGAGGGATTATTAATATTTCACAATCAGATTGATTGCGTTGAAAGTCCGACAACCATATTGACACGCAATTATAATTTCTGAAATTAATTCATTTAAATAAATATATATAATAGTTCAACATCTTAACATTCAGATCGTAGTGGCGCTTCATATTTAAGTAACGTATCTAACATGAACAGTCTTATTTCTAATCTTATTATTATTATTACATATTGACGATGGTCAGATAATTTATAATGTGTATACAGTAATACATTTCAAGAAAGAATTTGTGAGAAGAAGTCAAAACGAAATTGTCGTTAAGTGGAGGAATAATGCAATAAATAAAAAAAAACAAAAATCAAATGAGTTATAAAAACAAAGTATGCGCATTAACAAAATTTGAAAAAAATCATTCTTCTTAAAGTAAATCATGAATAAAGAATCCAACATTTCAGTATTCTCTTGTAAATTTAAATTATTATTATTTATTGACGGAATATAGGGAACAGTAAAAAAGATTGTTAAAGATTTAGTTACAGTGAATTTTTATTTTTACTAATTTCGTTGCTTAAGTTATTTAAATTTTACGTAAAGTCTTTTTTTGATATAATTAAATATTAGATTGAGAGAGTATTCGTTATTCCATAAAATGTCTATTATTAAAATTGAAAGTTTTTTTCATGGAAACTAAGATGTGATAATAATAAAACTCTGTCTGTTAAACCAAAATTGTTCCCACTTTCTGGGACACATTGGATAGCACGAAAAATAATTTAAGTATCGCGCCGAAAAAGTTGGTTTGTGATATCAATCATATAATAGAGTATTATCTTTCTTTATCAGCGTTACATCACAAGAAAATTTAAATTATTACCACTAAGCTTTACTGTAAATTTTAATCTAGGGTGAAAACTATTAAAATTACTTATGATACGATCAATGTTGCACTCTTGAGTTGAGAGTACAATGTCATCAACATATCTGTAATATTGGGAATATAAGTTTCCGCCGTTTTTTATCAAAAATTAAACATTTATTGTGAAAGAACGGTACATAATGTTTTATTCAAAGTAATGGCCATCGCTAGTCACTACTTTTTCCCATCTTTCTGATAGCATGTGGATACTGCGTCGAATGAAGAATGCTTCATCTTTTGAGGCTATCCAATCATCGATATTTTTGGTATCTTCATATGATGTGAAGTGCTGCGTCATCGATCGGAACAAGTGATAGTCAGAAGGAGCAATGTCTGGAGAATATAGCGGGTGAGGTAGAACTTCCTATTTGAGTATTTCTAAGTAGGTTTTGACCGGCGCCACAACATGTGATCGAGCATTATCATGCAGGGGAATAATTTTGTCATACCTGAAGTAGTAGTGGGCGTGTTTTTCCTTGAGTGCTCAGCTCAATCTCATCAATTGTGTTCGATAGAGAGCCCCAATAATGGTCTCGTTCGGTTTGAGCAACTCATAATACACGACCAAGCTGATCCCACCAAATACACAACATGAGTTTTTTTCCATGAATATTCGACTTGGCTGTCGATGTTGAAGCATGGCCAGGTGGTCCCCATGATTTTCTCTTTTTTGAGTTATCGTAGTGGATCCATTTTTCACCAATGACTATACGATGCAAAAAACCCTTTCGTTTATGCCTGGCAAGCAGCATTTCACATGTGAAAAATTGGCGTTTCTCTTCAACGTTTCTCGGCTTCAGTTCATATGGAACCCAATTCCCTTGCTTTTGAATCATTCCCAATGATTTCAAACGATATGAAATTGTTGAGTCACTCTTAATGTAAGTGCAAGTTCTTTTTGCGTTTGGCACGAATCTTCATCCAATAATGCTTCCAATTCCGCGTCTTCGTACATTTTCGGCCTTCCGCTACATTCTTTGTCTTCGACGTCAAATTCACTGTTCTTAAACTTTTGAAAGCACTCACGACAACTTCTCTCACTTAAGGCAGCATCACCATATGCTTCTACAAGCAATCTATGAGTCTCAGCTGCAGATTTCTTCAAATTAAAGAAGTAAATCAAAAGTTCCCGCAAATGACGCTTATTCGGCTCAAAACTCGACATTTACAAAAAAAAATGATGCTGATACAAAATCGCTAATATTTCAAGGTTACACCAAGGTGGTGTTGCCTGATGTTCAATCTTACAATATGTCGTTTTTCATCAAACAATTTTAACTATAGTTTATTAGTGGCGCCGTCTTTTGCAAACGGCGGAAACTTATTTGTACTCCCAATAAAATTCCAAAGAAAACAGTAATTTTTCAAGCACAAAAGCCTCTAAATTTTGCATGATTAAAACAGCTGAAAAGCGGAGATCCCATTGGGACACCAAAGAATTGTTTGTAGAATTTACATTAAAACTGAAGTATGTGGAGTTAAGTAAAACGATTACTTTGAAAAATTCATCTTTTGATAAATAAATTTTATCATTAAGGAAAGGCTAACATCGATCAATGCTTTTTATCATTAGGTCCAATGATATCAATACTGAGTTAAATAAATTTACTTTAGTAAGATCATTCACAAGTTGAAAACAATTTTTTATATAATCGTAAGATTTTTCTAAGTTAGCATCCAAAATTTTGTGTAAAAAGATCGCAAGATTATATAAGGGATTACCTATAAAGGAAACTGTAACACATAACGGGTTGCCCTATTTGGCAATACGGCTTTGTGTATTGAGCAAACCATAAACCTTAGATAATGTTGGATTTGTTGAGTTTAAAAAATTATAAATATGATCAGAAACTAATTTGCGATTTTTCCAAGTTTTTAACAAATCTTTTAAATTAGATAGGATTGCGTTTGACAATAATGTAAGTATCAGTATTTGAAAACAGTATTTGAAAACAAAAATTCCATTTTATTTACATAATCAATTTTGTCAAGAACTACTACTACATTTTCTTTGTCAGCATGTGTTAAAATTATTTGTGAGTTATCCATAATAAAAACTACATTGAAAATGATCCAATAATAAGAATCGAAACGCCTGTAATTTTATTTTGTTCCGAAATATGTGATATTCTTGCACACCGAAATATTCTTGCACACCAACAACCTGTGCTGATTCGACAGTAAAATTGGCTTTCTACCTTCCTACAATTTATTACAAATATGTATTACTATATATATATATAAATTTTTATTGTGGAATTTTTATTTTTAATTTGTATTTTTAAAGTCGTAAATGACTGTATTATAAAGATAAACGACTGTTTATTCAATTATTAGAGGAAAACCCCCTATTATGAGCGCCTAATATAAGATAGCAGCGTTTCTGCTAAACTAATAAACGCTATCTATTGGTTCTACTATAAATTTATTCTTGGATTGAAAACTACACAACAATATTTAGTAGAAAATTTATTATTAGATCATGCCTGTAATCATTGTAAAACAAGATTTTAAAATTTGGATATTTGGATTTAAGTTTCATTGATATGAGCTTTTAGAGTTTGTTTATTATTTAATAAATAACTATCTGGCAATAAATTCATGTAATGATAGAGTACTAATAGAAAAATACGAGATATGTTGAATTGTTTAATTATAGAAGTTAGATTTGATGATCATAAAATCATAAGACGTGGAAATATCGTAATATGAAATACCCAGAGTAAGGTGTACAATTTTGCTTCCGCCGTTTTTTTTCCGAAATTCGAGGCTTTATTGTAAAAAACTGGTTATACATTTATGATTCAAAGTATTGTCCATCGCTGGCCACTACTTTCTCCCATCTTTTGGGTAGCGTATGAATCCCGCGTCGAAAAAACTGGTCATCTTTTGAGGCTATCCACGAATCGATCCAATTTTTTAGTTCATAAGACCGGAAGTGCTGGTCAGCCAGGCCGTGTGCCATTGATCGAAACAAGTGATAGTCAGAGGGAGCAATGTCTGGAGAATACGGCGGGTGGGGTAGGACTTCCCATTTCAACGTTTCCAAGTATGTCTTGACCACTTTCGCAACATAGGGTCGAGAATTGTCATGCTGCAAAATCACTTTATCGTGTCTCTCGTTGTATTGCGGCCGTTTGTCTTTTAACGCTCGGCTCAAACGCATCAATTGCGTTCGATACCGATCGCCTGTGATTGTTTCAATCGGTTTTAATAGTTCATACACTACGCCGAGCTTGATCCCAAATATAGAGCATGACCTTGGACGTCAAAATCACCGTTCTTGAAGCGTTGAAACCACTCACGACACGTTCTTTCACTAATAGCGGCCTCACCATAAGTATTTGAGAGCATTCGATGAGCCTCAGCCGCAGATTTCTTCATATTGAAGCAAAAAATTAAAACCTTCCGCAAATGACAAGAATTTGGCTCGTAAACTGACATTTTCAATCGAGAATAACTTTATGATGCAGACACAAATCGACTAATGTTTCTATGGGGTTATATTGAAAGATGCCCAAGTTTATTGTATGACGTCTATGATCTATTTATTTCGACCACCACTTCCGCTAAAGCCATCTACAGGAAAACGACGGAAGCAAAGTTGTACACCTAATATTTTTAATATAAAATAACTCATGCTCTTATACTATAGTGAAAATTGTTGCTAAAGTATAAATATTATTGTACAATAATAAAAAAGATAATCGGAATAAACATCGAATGTCTATTCTGCAATACTTTATTCCAACTATCTGAAGACGAGTTCTGAGTATAATCTATCGCATCCTCATTTTTCGCTGGCTGTGTGTATTTGTATTTTAGAAACATTAAAAATAAAATTTTTTAATTACAATACTAACATATTTTGCGTTTTACTATCTCGGGGCATTAAGAGCACTTTGCTCACTTTCTACATTTCTTTAATTTAAAAAAAATGGTATTTGAATTAAATTTTATATAACATTATCTTAAAGTTTATTAAATTCCCTTCAAAATGACCTATTACTTTTTAAAATTCTGCCTATAGACTTCTATCATTTACCCAAAATGAACTCGATATCTCATAATAGGGGCCTTTCATAAAATAAAAATTTAGTTTTTTAAACTATTACTCTCGAATATTTTAACCTTCTGATGCTGCACATTTAAGCCCGGTAAAACATTTTTCATGCATGAATATATATAAATATGTATCAACATACACACATAACACATATACATAAACACGCATAAATATTCATAAATATGTATAATTATATATGTATGAAATATGTTCCTTTTTTTTTTAAATCCTTTTTTTTATAAAATTACTTTTTAGTGTAATAGAAATAATAATAGTAAATAATAATGTGAAAACATTAAAAAATAATTAAAAAGGTAATTTTCACATTATTTGTTTTAGAAAAAAATCAAATTTGGAAAAATGTAAAAAAAATTACTCATAATTATGCATATTTTATGTATAATTATACGTAAATAATTTTTTTATTTCTATCACACTAAAAAGTAATTTTACAAAAATGAATGAATATGTATGGACATATTTCATATATAATTATACATGTTTATGAATACTTATGTGTATTTATGTATAAATATGTATATTTATACATATTTATACACATTCGTGCATGAAAAATTTTTTACCGGGAGACATTCTACGCGTTGAATTATTAATTTTTCTTCGTCGACAATACAACTATTATAGTATAATCTTTTTGTTGAACTCGATATTCAAAGCAGATTTTTTCCTTTTATTGTACAAATAGAATCACGATATAATAAGGAGATTAAACTCGAAATCTGAAAATGGGTTCGAAACACGGTGTCGGAAAACTTATGGAAAATCAGGCCGATGTGATTTTAGTGCCATCACGCCTTGTGAGAAAAGTTAGAAGTATTGACTGGCATGTGGTCATAGGTCACACGTATGTATATACCACAATGTATTTCGCGCGCATACGATATACGAACTGTTGGAAAATACTCTAGTTCACAGTTTTCTTCGACAGGAGTGCTCGAATTTTTTCTGCCATACAATGTTTTTTCGACACTGTGTTTTGAGTCCATTTTTTTTAAGACTTTTCGGCCACTTGAGTTTGGTCTCCTTATTACTCCGTGAATAGAACCTTCCCATTTGACACTAACATAATCTATAAATTATACTCCGCCAAAAGCGGAGTCAGTGTAATTTTCTCTTGATGATCTATGATAGATACATTAATTGTAATATTTATTCATGCTATTTACAATTAGAATAAAATTGAAAAAATTATAATGTAATAATAATAATAAAAATGTACTTACACAGCTGCTTTTATTCCTCGAACTTCTGAAACATTATATCGCTCATCACTAACAATATACCCCCAAATCATAAATACAGTTATTTTTGGTAAATTCGTTGAATCGATTTTAATGAATCCTGAAGTTGATTTGGTTTATTTTAATATTTTTAATTTATAAAGAGATTTTTAAGAAGAGAATTTTAAGATTTTGCTTTAATCTTCCAGCGTAAGCAAACGATTGCAGACGATTTATTGTAGTGTAACGTCACGCACTTCTTAGTCAATCAAAATTATTTTCTCAAATTTCAAATATTATTAGGTGTACAACTTTGCTTCCGCCGTTTTCCTATGGCTTTAGCGGTAAGTGGTGGTCGAAATAAATAGATCATAGACGTCATACAATAAACTTGGGCATCTGTCAACATAACCCCATAGAAACATTAGTTGATTTGTGTCTGCATCATAAAGTTATTCTCGATTGAAAATGTC